>NC_091131.1:160394834-160649834 GCF_040183065.1 Periplaneta americana | reverse complement strand
TTTTTCACTATTCTGCTTACACCTAATCCATTGTCACTATTCTCACTTCTTATAAATACTTATATGTTATTTTACACATCTTCTTATACACTTTCTCTCTCCCCTATACTTCTCGATCTTTTCCAGTTTCACTTTATTTGCACTTTTTAATCACAACCCCACATTTTTTTAAACATATCCAATATCTCTGCTATATCCTCAACTGTCGCAGGTTCTGACCTTTCTTTACTGTTCGTCTCTGCCTTATTACTGTCTCTGTTTTTCTTTCTATTTATTTCTTCTTCTATTTCTCTTTTGTTCCCCCCACGCTTTCACTTTCACATCCTAGATTTCCACTTACACTCGTACCCTTAATCGTTTCACTACTTCCTTCCCTATCACTTCCTGACTCTTGGTTTTTCTTTTTATCCCTCCTCGACTTGCTCCCAATGTTGACCAGCACCCCACTGGGAGGACTTTTCCTTGCTTTCAAGTCTCACAACAATACTAATAAATCCTGCAATACGCTCCTCTTGGAACATCCGTTGGTTGTCCGGCTAAGAGATGGAGTGATGTGAGACCGTAACAAAGCATCTGGTTTAATAGATGTTTTGGATGATGATTAGTATTTATAGCAATGATATTAGCTGTGACTCAGTCCTTATAAATGCATTCGACCCTGATGCTTTAGACCCACTAGTCCTCCTACAAAATTATACTATAGGGTGCAATGCGTTTGCGCCAGATTTATTGTTTATTTGCAATTGAAAAGTACGGTCATATTTAAGGGTAATGAGTTTGCGCCAACGACAGTTTTGGGTAAGAATTTTCATTTTTCTTAAGTTGGTAGCGCACGAAATCTACTAGAGCACGATACCTAGGTGGCGTGTTTTGTTTTAGTAGTAGGCACATTGATTGAGAGGACATAAACATATAGTGACTAATGAAGGTTGTCATGGAGGTAGTCCAAAGGTGCAACAATAGAGAACAGGACTTACCGTAGAAGAGGGTAAAGTCGATCAAAATTTTGCAATTTTTTAATGATATTGAGGTTATGCAATGGAGCGAAGTTCCTCAGAAAATATCATTTTGTCGTCATATCCTTCACTTATGAAAGCACGTTACAAGAACTGAATTACAATATATAAAAATTGTTTTTTTTTATTTGACTTGTGATCGAAGTTACCTGCTTAAATAGGGTAAAGTCGATCACCATCGAATTTTTAGTGTAAGATCGATTTTAAAATATTGCGGAGTAAAGTCGATCACTGTTTATGTTTTTAAAAAACAAATTAAGTGTATTACATATATTTTATTTGTTATAAGGGCTGTAAAAAACAATAATAATCTTCAATATATGCCTATAGGATTATATCTTTTGTTACTGTGATCATACTATTCGATACAATTAGGCCTATAGATCTCCACTGTACAATCGTGACTATGATTGCCAACTTATAAAACATAAAAACACATTTTAATACTTCACATACCGACAAAGAAAGATTTAAGAATTCAAAATTTACATTGAAATACCACCCTTCAATTATAATCTAAAATGCAATTCAACATTGCTTAGGTTTATATCAGATGTTATTTGAAATCTTCCCCCCCTCATGTCACGTTAGAAACTACGTTGTTCCCATCGTCAGGTACAGAGCGGTGTACAAAATATGTTCCTTTGGCAGTGTTTCTCTTACTCAAGAAATTCACCATAATTTCGTCTTCCTCTTTCCCCACTATTCCATCAATATGAGCTATACTATGGCACTTTTCTATTTATAAGTGTTAGTTGGAGGTATTTCGGTGAACAACTTATTCTTCCTGCTGGTCCTATCTGTTTCGAGTAGGTCGATGGCGTGATCGACTTTACCCTACAAAGGTACAAGTTTTCTTAAAATAATAAGTTTCAATACTAACGTTTACAAACTGCAAAACTATTATTTCAGGATACAATCTCAACGAAAAGTACTTGCGTATACTTTCTGTCTCCTTTCACTGCTGACTATAATTTAGAGTTTGTAAGATTTTGTTTCCATTTAAGAGAAAAAGTTGAAAATAACAATTTTCACTTCAACGGTAATTACACAGTGTTCCCATTGTTGGCATTCGCAGGCTTTTTGTTGTCCCTCTCGCTTACATTTACAATGTACGACAATGAAGTCAGCATAACAAAATTTTAACAAGTAACTGAGAAAACATATATTTTTTTTTAAATCGCAAATGATCGATTTTACACCCACTGATTGACTTTACCCACTTCTACGGTACTTGTAAGAGATGGTTTTAAGTTCCGCAAGGCGTACATATATGTAGATGGACAAATACGTTGGAGTTCTACAGTGAAGAATTGTCCTGCCAAAATAATAATCTTAAAGAGTGACACGAAATTGTAGGCGGTCATAATCAGCAAAGTAATGAAAGAGATCTCGTACGGCAAAAAATACGTACGTCGTGTAAAAGGAAAGCGACTAGTGACTTAAGTGAAAAATCAGGCATCATAATATCTACAACATTCAATGAGAATCCAGAGTCTTGTGCTATTGTATTGCATTTCACTGACGTTAAACTATTACGAGAAGCAATCTGCAGAGAACATCACCATTTGACGAAACTACCAACAACTTTACTTGAAGTTCATGAAGCTGGAACTGAATTGCAACCAATGTCCTCCACTAACGAAAATTTTGTGCTACTGAACGATCGCGAAAGCAACAATTTTTTTTGTACCAACCTATGAACAGAAAAGTTGCATATTACGTTTGAGTTACTGGCGCAAACGCAATACGGATATACAGCAACCCATTTGGCGCAATTACAAGTGGCGTAATCATGGTGGCCCGATACTATATGTTTGGAGTAATCTTAAGAGCTAACATTGCGTCATGCTGCCCCTTTAATCGAAGAGAATGTCGCTACAATCTGTTCCGAAAATTTGTACAACGACTATTCTTCCCATGAAATATATTACAATTTGTACAGCAATTCGTCCTAAGAATCGCATTCGTCCTGATGATAAATTCGTCCCTACCACAAGATTAAATAAGCCCCATTATTGTGAGTTCATAATACCCATCTTTGCCTAACAAAAGTTGCAACAACTGCATACTCAGATCATGAACTCCTTCGCCTCACAGTCCCTACGTTGTCTGAGCGTGCAGGCCTTCAGCTGTCACGCAGGTGATCCGGGTTCGAGTCCCGGTCAGACCTGGAATTTTCCGTTGAATTTTCGGGGTTCTCCCATTTCCTTATATTAAGCATCTATATAATTCTGTCAATATTTCTCCATTTCGTCATCATTCCATAGCATTCCCGATCACCACCTGGCGATGCACGGAGGGGGCTGGCCTAGGGACGAGAGGGGGTTGTCTGCTCGAAACTTGGATACGCAACGAACCTTAGTGTAGTCAGCCGGTGTGGGTATGAGAATGTGCATAGCTTGTGGGGTAGCATAATAGATCGTAAAAGGTCGCAGTGCTGGTCATAGTGCCCCCTCCCAAAAATTCCATTCCATTTCATACCCTCGCCTCACGACATGCGAGAGAGGCAACCAAAGCTAATATCGAAAGTCTATCTGCATACAAAGCACAGAAAAGGGGAAAAGAAAACTGACAAGAGTGGAGATGTGAAAGAAGGACCGACTGTTCATCTAGACCAGGCATGTCAAAACCCTGCACATTGTGCAACTGTCTCTGTGCGATGTGCACTCTCTATTCCCCTACCTGGAGGGAGTGAATCGCCTTGGAGGGGAACGCGACAGGGCTATACAGTACCTGCAGCAGCTTTTGTTTCAGTAACACAGTTTCAGTACGAGTGCCGATTTGGCTGTGTCTGTGAATGAGTTATGATAAATAAAGTGAGGAGTTCACAGATGACGGAGAAGAGAAATTACGAGTCATATAACATAATTGTTATAATGTTTTCCTCAGCGAACAATAATAATTATTTTAAAATGAAAGGCTTTCATCAGCCTATGTCGAGGTAATAGTGTTGTGAGGTGACAATTTAGATCAGATTAGTAAAGTTCTCAAAATATGACATTGCCAGCACTTATTTCTTTATCAGTAGGCTACTCTCACGGCAAAACGTACTTGACAATGGCGTTGTTTTGGAGTCTGTACTAACACAGCCATCAAAGGTTAGACGACTTACGACTTTCATTTCATAAGCTGGTAAGTGATGAGAATATAGTGAGGATACATGTGAGGCTCTTGAGGTTATAAGGAGAAAAAAAAAACAACTATTTGCAAGGCGGAAAAATTTTCTGGAAAAATATATAATGACAAATTTTCCATCTCACGTCACAATATTAATTCAATATACTTATATTAATAAATCTTTAAATCTGACATAAAGAGAATATCGTCTCTTCACAGCTTGTGAACTATACTTTTAATTTCTTTGAGTAACGCTCCCAACTTGTCGATACTTGCTCTCAACGTTTTCAAATAAATTATATGTGAATTTGAATTCTAAGCTTAATTTATATTTATTAATATTAATATTATTTCAGTGTAAAAACTTCACAATGTCCTACTGCATGTAATTAATTGGGAGTATAATATTTTCTTCAACATTTGTGCACCAATGGTCACAGTAAATAGTAATGCTTGACGAACAGTGAAAGAGTAGGGTCTATTACTTTAAAATAATTAGTACCTACTACGTAAAATGAAATACTTGTTCGTTTCTTGTTCTTTCGAAATTACTGCAATTTTTTTCTTCAAATACGGTATAAAAATCATATTAATAAATTATGCTTTACAAACCATTACTTTGTGAAGTATGCTATAACTGAGTAAGCCTAAAGTTTCTTGTATTACAATTGTCAAATATAGACACTGATAATAACAGTGTTTTTTTTTCATTCTGCTAACTATGTTTATAATGTCCATATATCTATTTAATCCAACCCTAGAAGCACAGACTAGATTATTGTACAGCCCTCCAGCTAAGAACGGGTAAGAGCAACGCTTGATTGATGCAGTCTGCACAGACCGGCGATCTGCGCACATAACTGCACATTTAGAGACTGATTTCTGACATGCCTGATCTAGACAGCGCCCATTACAATAAGATCTATTTAAAATTTTCAAAGTCGCGAGCCATGAAATGTTTGGTGCAGAGGATCTATAAGAACAAAATCAGACCAATATGTCATTTGGTAGAAGCTTGTTACTAAATTTTAGGAATCAATTTGCTTTTGGTATAAACATAGGGCGAGTATGCAAATATTACTTGGGACGAATATGTGCGGATGAATTTTTCAGTAGTACCAATTGGCATTGGACCAATTTTAATAGGCTATATCCACCGAAGAGTACAGTAGCATTAGTCAGTAAACAATTGATTAAATGGCGATCTCGTGTTAATTGTGTAAGCATATGCGGCTTACACCTGTTTCGGTGCTTCTTCACACCATCCTTAGAGCCTACTAGATCTCGGCGTCATCTCGAACTTCGCTGCCTGTTGTTTGGGTGCGTTCGATTGTTGAAAAGCGTTGAAATGTGGTGTCAAATAGTGTGTGGTTCTGAAATTGATCTGTGTGTTGAGAATTTGATCAGGGTGTGTTTTGGTGTGTCTCTATATTTCATATTGTTCTAGTGTGTTGAGTTTTTGGTTTTTGGTTTGTATGTGTAGGATTTTCATGTCTGTATTTATGTTATTGTATGTGTGGTTAGCATTAGTTATGTGTTCGGCATATGTAGATATATTGTGTTCTCTGGTTATTGCTTTAATGTGTTCTTTGTATCGAGTTTGGAATGATCTGCCTGTCTGTCCAATGTAGAAACTGTCGCAACTATTGCATGTGAGTTTGTATACACCTGTGTGGTTGTATTTATTTGTTTGTGTTGTTTGTGTGTTGAGATGTCTTTGTATTGTGTTTTCTGTTCTGTATGCTATGTTGTATTTCTGTTTTCATATGCCGAACACATAACTAATGCTAACCACACATACAATGACATAAATACAGACATGGAAATCCTACATATACAACCCAAAAACCAAAAACTCTACACACTAGAACAATATGAAATATAGAGACACACTAAAACACACCCTGATCAAATTCTCAACACACAGATCAATTTCAGAACACACACACTATTTGACACCACATTTCAACACTTTTCAACAATCGAACGCACCCACACAACAGGCAGCGAAGTTCGAGATGACGCCGAGATCTAATAGGCTTTGAGGATGGTGTCAAGTAGCACCGAAACAGCTGTAAGCCGCACATGCTTACACAATTAACACGAGTAAGATCGCCATTTAATCAATTATTTATATTCAAGTGTTAAAAATAGTGTACGAAAGATTCAACATGCATTAATCATTGTTTTGTTTATTCATGGTTCCCCAGGACGAAGGATCCATTCCGATGATTATTACTATTATTATCAGTATACCTTCCTTTAAACTCAGACTCAGGCATGACAACTAAAGAATAAGAATAACTTCGATTTTAATACCATACGTTTAGGTTTTCTTTCTAGGAGAGGCACTGTACAGTAGAAGTTTCCATTAAAATGTAGGTACATACTACAGTTATTTCAGAACTTACATACCACTGCAAATTCTAATTACCCTTTATCGCATACTAAAGTGCACGGCATCCCTTAGCCGTCAGGCACATAGTCGAATATAGAATGTCCCATCTCTCTTGTGCACCTATTATAACTTCTTTGTTTGGACAGGTATTGGAATTTTTGTTTTTGAGCGTTATGTTAGAAGGAGGGGCTAACATGAGTGTGGAGATTTGGTGCATGTAACTACTATTACAAAAAAGAGTAATTAGAATAATAGTAGGTGCCAAATTTAGGGAATAGTGTAGGGTTATTTTCAAAAAACTACAAATAATGCCCATGGCTTGTCAGTATATCTTTTCATTAATAATCTTCCTCGTATGTAATCGTGAAAACTTTGTAACTAATTCAACAGTTCATAGCATAAATACACGTCAAAAAATGACTTTCATACTCCATCGGCAAGTCTATCGTGCTATCAAAAAGGAGTGCGTTATATGGCAGTAAAAATTTTTAATAGCCTCCCTATCGAGATAAAAAATGAAACTCAAAACATAAAATTATTTAGGGCCAAATTAAAGAAGTACCTAATTTCTTACGCCTTCTATTCTGTAGGTGAATTCATGACATTCAATAACACATCATGAAATTGATACTAAAACTTTGTGTTGTACTAGTAGACTATATTGTAAATCTCGTCTATATATATTTCATCTAGACTGTAACTATAAATTAAGATTTTATAATAGTATTAAGTTTTTTGACTTGTTCCATATTCTAGCTGTAAGCATGTATGAATACCATGGAATGTTAATAAATACAATACAATACAATACATTATGGTATAAGATACACATGACTTCATCAATTCTTCAAATAGCACTACATACTTTAATCATGTTACATTGATTACACATATTAAGATGAGTTCAAAAATATACTACAATGTCACCTTCCTAATCAATAACAAAAACAAATCGAATTACAAATGTACTTCCAGTGTGATAGTGTTATGCTTTGAGAGTAACAGAAGATGTTCCAAATAGTGACCATTCACATTAATGTACATTCGAAGGTGATCTCCGAAAGACTGTGTAACTCCTCGGCATGTTGCTGGCTGAATGAACACACAAGCCTGTAGAATGCGTTGCTGCGTGTCGTCCGGTGTTGTCAGAATGTCCTGGTACACACTGTCCTTTACAGTTCCTCACAAGAAGAAGTCGAGTGGCGACAGGTCCGGAGAACGTGCAGGCCATTGTACGTGGATTGTGGCGTCGACAGTTGTTGTGGCTTGTTTACATGTTAAGACAGCAACCACACAACACACGACGTGTACGGACGTCAGTCGTCTTTCGTTTTGTGTAAGTTAATGCACAAGATGAATGGGGCACCATAACAAACGACACATTGGCATTGATTTTGCATTTTTGGAGAAACACAGCGTCGTAAAATAACCAATTAAAATATTTAATTACTAAAAGAATAATAAAAATATACCAGTAAACTAATTTTTAAATCAATACAGATAAACGTTTCGTAGAATAACAAACATTAAGTGCCTTTTTTCATAGATTACCTGACTTTCAACTTACAGTTGTGGAAAATCCATCGATGTAATCAGCCCAAGAGCGAATCTAACCTACATTCGATTGCAGTCCTGGATCAACAGACTATCTGAACTACACCGATGACAATATTACCGATATTGTGCTCCGTATAACCGATAGCAAGGTGTGTATTTAAACAGAACCTGCGAGCGGTTCGGAGGAAAGTCAGGTCGCCGTGTTGTGGTTTTTCTAAAATCTATTCACCAAGAATTTCGTGCGAAAAATAAGATTGTAAAATCGTCACAGCCAATTTTTAGTACGCTGCAATTTTTTTAATTTGTCAAATAAGAGCCTTCAATGAAGTACTGAAATAATTCATGCTCATGTTTTTCTTCTTCTTCTTCTTTACTTCATGGTATGGGCAATTGCCCGTTCCTGCTTCAAAGGTCGCTCCATCATTTCATTGGTCGTCCCTGAACTCTTCGTCCTTTTGGTTTATAATTTATTGCTTTCTTAGGAAGTCTGTAGTCGTCCATTCTCTCTACATGTAATTTCAAATCTTGTCTGTAATTGTCTATTTTATCAATAAGTGGGTATACTCCTAGTTCCTGCTAATATCTTCATTTCTAATTCTATCTAATCTCGTGCATCCTTTTACTTTCCGCAAGAATCTCATCTCTGCCGCTTGTATTTTACTAACATCAGGTTTTGTTGTAACCCAACTTTCACTTCCATATAAAAGAGTAGGGACTGCCATTACATTGTAGAATTTCATTTTTGTGTCCTTTCTGCTTTTATTCTTCAAAGTTCTATCAATTGTGCCACATACTGTTTGGAATGGTTGTAATTTCATTTTATATTATCATTTTTGTAACTTACATCACATCCCAGGTACTTAAAATTAGTGACTTGTTCTACTGCTTTATTATCTATTTCAATCTTAGATCTCACAGTATTTTTGCCTTGAAATGCAATTACTTTTGTTTTTGTATTTGATATGTTGAAGTTATGCTTCTGGCATATTTTATTTAGTTCATATACTGCTTTTTGTAGTTTTGTTTCAGTATCTTGTATTACAATCATATCATCGGCAAATACCAGAATATTAATTTTTATTCCTCTATCAATTAGAATTCCAGGATCCACTAAAATTTTCCATTATCGAACAATTTCGTCAGCATAAATATTAAACAGTGTCGGTGATAAACTACACCCTTGTTTTAAGCCTATATTTGTTTCAGTTTCTCGAGTTAAATGTTTTCCAGTATTTACGGTAATTCTTGAGGCATTATATAAACTCTTCATCATTCTGATAATGTGCTGTGGGTAGCCTTTGGATTGTAATATATGAAACAGTTTTGGCCTGTCGACTTTATCAAATGCTTTCACGATATCTATAAAAGCCATGTGTGTTTCTAAATTGAAATCTCGGCACTTTTCTATTATTTGCTTCACTGTGAATACATTATCAGTGCACGATCTTACCTTTCTAAATCCGCGCTCATGTTTTTGTTGAAATAAATGAATCAATAAGTAGATACTGAATATGAATAAAATTTGTCCAAGTACTTAGCAGAAATGCTTGCACATCAAGAGACAGCCGGCGTGCTGAAAACCATATTCAATTAAGATAATGCGTCCCGCGCCGTAGCGTCTAGACTCAGGTATCATGCGTGGAGTCGCGTTACGGAATACGCTCTAGTTCGAGGCTTCATGGAGAAGGGATTTTCTCATTAAATTTCAGCCAGTATATGGAACCGGTGTTCACCCAGCAGCGTGATGAAATTGCGGAGCCATGATAGGTAGCGAAATCCGGTTACGGATACAAATTATAACGCTTTAACGAAATCTCCGTTCTGTTTGGGTGATCGTTCACCTCTGCGAGACATGTACGGACGTGAGGCCAGCAGTCTGTGGTCGACTTTGTTCTCTCATCAGCTGTAGTATCACGGATTTAATATTTTTAATTGGCTAACAGTTAGTTTTGTCCATTCTTACGACGATCAAATCAATAAATAAATGTCTCACTAAGGGTCATATTCATAGACGAGACTTTGGACCAAAGTTGACTTTGGAAAGTATGAAGTCACCATTTTTCAATTCACAGTCGACACTTTGACTAAAGTAAACTTCACTCGTAACTTTACTTCGAAGTCGCCGAAACTCTAGACTTTGACATTGATTTTGATTTTCGTTTGTGGGTATAAGGAAAATTGCTGATATTTGGGAAATTGTTGAATTTACCGAGAATATTGACGAAATCTAGGAGATTATTAAAGCTGATCATGTTACTCGGCATATAATTAGATATAGATAATACATTCAAATCAAGATACAGACTTGATAAACAAACCGTATTAGATATCCTCGGCATGTTTCAACATACATTAATGAATAATAATCAAAGAGGATTATCTGTTCCACCAATAATACAACTTATTTCATCCCGATTTTATGCTGCAGGTAAGAATACTGATGGTTTAATACTGATTATGACTAATTCTATAGAGGACAGGTTATACAGTTGGATATGCAGTCAATTTATAATTCTGCGATAGTCATAATAATGTTTTCTGCACATCGATTTCAGGTAATTTTTAAGTAGTTTCTTCAGACTTTCAGGGAATATCTCTGCCAACTGTCAGCAGGATAATATAGACTATCTCTTTCATAATCTGTCATTGGTGGCATCTTCTTGTCTTTCATATCATCAGAATAAAACTATTTTACAATGAAATTTATTATTCTTATATAAAACTGGAAGAACGGCTAACAATGGCTTAACATGCACCGATGTGCAATTGTTTAATTGATTTGCCACTCAAAAGATGGCTTTGATTGTGGCAATGCCTACTCTATTTCAACTATTCTTTAATTTAATTCGTTTAAAAGGCAGTGATTATAATTGCCAACATTAGAACCAGATCATCAAATCTCGACTTACCGAAGTCAAAGCCAAAGACTCAGAAGTATTGTCTATGAATAGGACTTTCAATAAAGTTAAACTTTGCTACGAAAGTCAACTTTGAGAAGTCTTCATCCAGAGTCTCGTTTATGAATACGGACGGCCCTAAGGTAGGTATGCATTATTCGCTTCAACCAAGTGCAGGAACTCCCAACCATGAGACTTTCTTTGTTTTTTCTCATCTATCACAATTTTCTGCGCATGTTTTCACCATGGACTGCAATTTCTTATGACTGGAATTTAAGACGGGGTCTCCTACGTTGAAAACAATTCTTTTAGAAGTCCCTTTGCGTAGTGTTTTGCTTGTATTCTGTAGACAGAGTAACCTGACAACCAGGACAAGTCTTGAGAAAAGTTTGTTATGTATCTTGTCAAGCAACCAACCCGGCAAGTTTCTAACACTGTTTGTTGGTTTTTTAAGCAGTTCTATATGCTACATGCGAAGAACTTCACTAATTCGTTTAACTGAGTGAGCACCACTCTTTCGTGTTTATCACGTGTCTTATCAACTTCTTAAAGCTTGACTTACGGGTAACGTGAGATACGTGGAAGTGCACGCAGTGGCCGTAGTGTTCAAATTTCGAGGGACAAAACTTCGCTGTTATTAAGACAAGCACGCAGCTTGTTTCCAACTCCGCCACGTAGGGCTGTGGAGTGGAGATAGTCATCTGTTACAATTAAGAGAAACAGCGATGCTATATTCTGCGAAGTGAAGATTCATGCTTGCTCTGTTTGGTGTCAGGATGGCTGAATACAACTGCAAACAAACGGACCCAGACTATCATAGTCCATTGTTGCATTTCTTCCTTCATTCCACTTCGTGAAACAGTGATTGTCTAAACTCTACGTGATCAACATATGCAGATCTGCGACATTATCGATGTATAAGGTTCAGTTATTACTTTTCATTACTGCTTCTCGAAGTAAGATTCACGGAAACTTACCAAATTAATCAATGCACAAGAACTATTAATAATAATAATAATAATAATAATAATAATAATAATAATAATAATAATAATATGTATGTATTTATTCATACATGCAAATGGGTATATACCCGGTGGCAGTAGTAACTAATTACACTCAATAATGACAATTAATAATAAACACAACTAATAAAAAAACAATAATTAATAATAATAATAATAATAAAATAATAATAATAACAAGCAGCATCCTAAATTAAAATGAAGCATGGTTACTTAAAATAACATTTAAACTAAATCTAATTTGCATCTTAACCCTAAGCTCGAACTAAGACCCACGAGTCTGACAGGTTCATATCTGCACAAGTACCTTTCGGCACTACACTTATTTCGCTGTCAACTCACTCACTGCACTGATTCTACCTGATTTCACTAACACTTCTAACCATTTCACTGTTCGAATACTTTGCACAGCCACTTCACTGACACCAACACACTTCACTTACACAATAGACTTCACTGACACTACACACTTCACTGACACAACACACTTCCTCACTGATAGAACACTTCAAATAACAAGATATCAATTACACCCTTTAACTAGTGTGTATAATATACTACCGTCTATTAGTGAAGTCCTTAAGCCTATTTTTAAATACATTTTTGGTTATTGGTAAAGCCTTTAGTAAGTCTGCAGGTAAAGCATTCCAATCCTTGATAGTACGATTGAGAAAAGAAAATTTTCCAGTGTCCGTCCTCTGTCTTCTTTCCCTCAATTTATATGAGTGGTCGTTCCTTGAAGAGTAATTTGGCGGCTGCAACCTATTTTTTATTTCTATCCAGGCAGGCTCACCTCTGTATGTTTTGAACTCTGCGCATAATCAAATTCGCGTTCTCCGGTCCGTGAGTGTGTCCCATTTTAATTGTGAATTATTACGACAACACTTGAGAGCCCGTTTTTGAATCTTTTCCAGTGTCTTAATATGTTCTAATCTGTAAGGATCCCAACATGCAGCACCATATTCCATTACTGGACGCACTAGTGATTTATATGCAATCTCTTTGGATTTATCAGAGCCTTTCCTTAGTACCCTCATCACAAAGTGTAACGCCCTCCATGCTTTTCCCACTGTGTCAGTAACGTGTTCTTCCCAGCAGTAGTAATAATAAATAAAAATTTTACCTAAAAAAACTAATTCTGTGCTTTTAAAATATTTCTAAACAACCTAATTTTAAACAACTGAGGACTAAGACTACCACTGATTTCCAGCAGCAGCGAATTCCATGAGCGGGCCATGGCTATTGAGAAAGAACTTGAGTACAGAGATGTCTGATGACGTGGTATTGATAGCAACAGATTGTGCTGTGAACGTGTATTACGATTATGATGTGAAGCTAGGAGAGTAATCCGAGAGGCAAGGTAGTTGGGTGTGGAATCATGTATAATTCGGTATAGCAGGCAAAGGGAATGTACTAAACGTCGATCTTGCAAGCGGAGCCAGGAGAGTCGTAGAAAATATTCCGATATATGATCATGTCGGCGGATATTGAAAATAAATGTTTATTTCATATAATACACAGGGTGAACCGTTTGGGAAAACGCTAAATAAAATCGCTGTAACACGAGAACAGTCACTAATAGTTTTTCTGTAATTTGTAAATGCATTCCTGGAGGATTAGAATTTTGACCGCACTAGAATCCCACGTGTCCACCATTGTGTACATGACATAATTCACACCGTGATGTAATATTTGCTATTTGTGAGCTTACATCTCAGAATTTATTTTATTTTAAGCGGAGAGATTTCTTGCTTTGAGATCATTAGTATTCCTGGGTTGCTGTACATTCAAAATTACACATCTTTCCTTACAAAGAGGGCAGGGTGGGCGCGTTAGGGGCAATAGGGGAGGTAAATGGAGAGAGAGGGTTAGAGATACAAGTCAACTCAACATGCATACATAGTAACAACACAAGTTACCTTAGCAAGTGGCCGACTGGCGAATTACAGCTGTTAATCATATAGGCTATGTCTTTTCTGCTCCGAAGAATAGCGTCATTCGTCATATTTTATTTTTTGGAAAGTAAGACACCTAAAGATAATTATGTTCAAATAATGAGATATTTAATGAATACATCTTGATTACACAACTTTTAACATTGTATCACTTCAGAATATGTATGATAAGACTTTCTTGTGTTAAATTCTAACGTACCTTGTTTACAGGTTTTGACCTTTTATCGGCCATCTTCAGAACTGGTCGTTGTTGGTCTTGGAGCCTCTTGTTTTGTTTCCTGTGAGGGTGTGTTCGTGTGGTGTAATGTAGAGTCAAAGAGTGTGTGTGTTCTGAAATTGAGTTGTGTTGAGAATTTCGTTAAGGTGTGTTTTCGTGTGTCTGTATATTTCATATTTTTCTAGTGTATTTAGTTTCTGGCTTTGTGTAGTATTTCCATGTCTGTGTTGATGTCTCTGTGGGTGTGGTTAGCATTTATGATGTGTTCTGCATATGTGGAGGTGTTTTGTAATTTTTTTATGGCTGTGATGTGTTCTTTGAAATGATCTGCCTGTCTGTCCTATGCAGAAGTTGTTGAAGATGTTACATTTGAGTTTGTATACGCCTGTGTGGTTGTATTTGTTTGTTTGTGTTGTTTGTGTGTTGAGATATTTTTGTAGATTGTTATTTGTTCTGTTTGCGATGTTGTAATTTAATTTCTTGAATGAGGTTGCAATTTTGTGTGTGATTTCGTTTTCGTATGTTAGTGTGATGTATTTTTTGTGTTCTTGTGTTTGTGTTGTATTCTTATGTTTTTTGTAATTATGTTTTGTCTTTCTTATTATTTTGTCTATTATGTTAGGGTTGCATCCGTTTTCTTGTGCTATGTATTTGATTGTGTTTAGCTCTTCGTTGTAATCTTGTTGGTTCAGTGGTATGTTGAGTAGTCTGTGTACCATTGTTCGGAATACAGCTTGTTTGTGTTGTGTTGGGTAGTTTGATGTGTTGTTGTTGTCTCAACACACAACTCAATTTCAGAACACACACACTCTTTGACTCTACATTACACTACACGAACACACCCTCACAGGAAACAAAACAAGAGGCGCCAAGACCAATAACGACCAGTTCTGAGGATGACCCATAAAAGGTCGAAACATGTAAACAATGTACGTTAGAATTTAACACAAGAAAGTTTTATCATACATATTCCGAATGTATGTAGTTGATTGACTAAGTTATAAATTCATGTCATAATTTTTAAGTAATTGTAAAAATAAGAAATTAATAAAGAGATAGGATAGTACAATAAAACGCTGCAAATAAACTAAAATGGAAAAATAAAAAAGTAGTGTCTTAGCTGCATTGATAATAGAAGGTATAATAATTTCTGAAAAATAAATTTTAGTAGTTTATTGTTATAATTATTAGTAATGATAACCGTAATAATATTTAGCATTAATTATCATAACAACATTAATAATAATAATAATAATAATAATAATAATAATAATAATTATACAACAAATTTAACTTTCAGTGATGCACACTCATGTTTCTCAATGAAATTCTATCAAGCGCTCTACACCCTTGTAGACAGTATTTCACTACGCAAATCAAGATTTTCAAGTGTAACTCCCTGTAAAGTTGATTTGAATAATTTCGAGGGAAAAATTGCTCCGGGGCCGGGCATCGAACCCGAGACCTTTGGTTTAACGTACCAACGCTCTACCAACTGAGCTACCAGGGAACTCAACCCGACACCGATCAATTTTTCCCTCTATATCCACAGACTCCAAAGTGGGCTGACACTACTTTTCACTAGTATTTCACTGCTTTTTACGCCATACATACCGTACTCTTGTCTTTGTAAGTACAGTAGAACCTCTATTATCCGTGGTAATGAAAGGGGTGGACTGGACAGTTAATCGAAAAAATCGGATAATCCGTACCATTTTCGTAAGTCCATACTACAGCCTCATAATATTCCTCCGTAGTGTTGTGTTTAACATGCTAGATAGTGAATCAGAAGTTCACTAATTTAATTTTGGTTTATAAGGGCCAAGGAAGTGCCTGATGATGGTTGTTTGCGAAAGGATAGGGATATTAGAGGGCTCCTGTTGTATATCTACATACCGGTACGTTATACGCTTTATCATTATTTTTCGTTAAATCGTGCACAATTGTAACGCCAATCAAGTATTCTGATGCGAAATGAGCCGCGGGTTTTCTTTTCCCAAACCTCTCAATTATTTGCATTTTTATTTTGATACTCAGCAAAACACTTTTGACACTCGTGGAAGATATTTTGCATAGACGTTATAAAGTACGGGCATTCGAGCAGTAGGACAAGGACAGATTTGCTATATATTGTGCGGATGTTCTCAGGACTATTTCTTTGAAAGCAGGTAGTGACTATTTTACAAATTGGGAAAAACACTTTCAAGCAACATTCTTATTGCTTGCAGTAGTACTATGTAAAGATAAAGGTTTTTAATAAAACACTCTAGAAAAAATAGGATTATAATATAAGGTATAGTACTAAGTTTCTCACATGTTTATTTCCGTAGCAAAGAAAGAAAAAAAAAAAGAAAGAAAGAAAGAAAGAAAGAAGGAAAGAAAGAAAGAAGGAAGGAAAGAAAGAAAGAAGGAAGGAAGGAAAGAAAGAAAGAAGGAAAGAAAGAAAGAAAGAAGGAAAGAAAGAAAGAAAGAAGGAAGGAAGGAAAGAAAGAAAGAAGGAAAGAAAGAAAGAAGGAAAGAAAGAAAGAAAGAAAGAAAGAAAGAAGGAAAGAAAGAAAGAAAGAAGGAAAGAAAGAAAGAAAGAAAGAAGGAAAGAAAGAAAGAAAGAAAGAAGGAAAGAAAGAAAGAAAGAAAGAAAGAAAGAAAAAGAAAGAAGGAAAGAAAGAGAAAGAAAGAAGGAAAGGAAGAAAGAAAGAAAGAGAAAGAAGGAAAGAAAGAAAGAAAGAAGGAAAGAAAGAAAGAAAGAACGAAAGAAAGAAAGAGAAAGAAGGAAAGAAAGAGAAAGAACGAAAGAAAGAAAGAAAGAAGGAAAGAAAGAAAGAAAGAAAGAAGGAAAGAAAGAAAGAAAGAAAGAAAGAAGGAAAGAAAGAAAGAAAGAAGGAAAGAGAAAGAAGGAAAGAAAGAAAGAGAAAGAAGGAAAGAAAGAAAGAAGGAAAGAGAATGAAGGAAAGAAAGAAAGAAGGAAAGGAAGAAAGGAAGAAAGAAAGAATGAAAGAAAGAAAAAAGAGAAAGGAAAGAAAAAAAGAGAAAGAAGGAAAGAAAGAAAGAAAGAAGGAAAGAAAGAAAGAAGGAAAGAAAGAAAGAAAGAAAGAAGGAAAGAAAGAAAGAAAGAAGGAAAGAAAGAAAAAAGGAAAGAAAGAAAGAGAAAGAAAGAGAAAGAAAGAAAGAGAAAGAAAGAAGGAAAGAAAGAAAGAGAAAGAAGGAAAGAAAGAAAGAAGGAAAGAAAGAAAGAAAGAGAAAGAAGGAAAGAAAGAAAGAAAGAAAGAAAGAAAGAAAGAAAAGAGTAACATAAAGACACTCGGATAATCCGCCGATCGGTTAATAGAGTGTCGGATAATCGGGGTTCTACTGTATTCTACGTTCTTACTTCTATTTTTGCATCGTACTGCTGGGGTGCATAAGGTACGGAAATTCCGCCACTACGTCTACTTCCATTTAACCATTGGTCGTGGTGGAGGGAGAAAGAAGATATGTGACATTATGACGTATCTAACCCAGGGGCCAAGTATTCCCCTATCCTGAGATAAAGTTTCAGATAAAGTTGAAAGTTGTGTTTGGTATAGCCATCTCTGCGGACAGTTGTTTAAGATTCTTCTTGGAACTTCTTGTCATAGCAGAGCCACCAACAGCTTCGGTTTCGAGAACACGCCTTCGTCGCTATAACAGACTTTTTTAAAACACGTGATATCGTAACGTTATCGAGTTGTAATTCGGAGTTCTCGGAACATCATACTGAAGGCGAACACGACGTTGAATTCATGTTACACTTCCAAATTCTGTAAAATATAACACGCATTTTACTCCTTGTCTTGCAGTACACGGCACTTCCCCAGCTCCCTCAAACTCTGCTAAACCTACCTCACAGCTGTTGAAGCAATCTTTCTCACTACAGTCCACGTCTCTGAAATTAGCGCACATAAATGCACAAAGCCTGTTATCTAATTATGAAGAATTATCTTCAATTTTCTCTAACCAAGACCTTCATTATATCCTCGTCTGTGAATCATGGTTTAAGCCCCCTCTCTCGTCCATTTAAATGCTTACACTCCATGCAGAAATGACACAGTAGGCTATTAAGCGAGGGGTGGAGTGTTAGCTTATATTAGGAATGACCTGCTTTTGAAATTCCATGGCGATGTTGCACATCCCGAATATCTATTCATAGAAATACAGGGACATCATTTTATATTTACTAACATTTTTAATATTAACCTGGCTACCCCCTTCCACGACTGGAGTTCGATGATACTGGCATAAAACACAAACAAATCACTTTACTAGGTATAGGAGGAAAGAAAAGCAGTTCATCCATTTACGTAAACTAGGAAATATCGCGATTTTGAGTTCGATAATTTTCATTAGGTTTTTGTTTAATCAAAATACAGTAATGTATTAACAATAAGTGTTTTTACTCACGAACTGAGTTATCCAGGCGAACGTATTCATTATGCAGTGTATATTATACTGTCTACAGCACATTAGCGTACAATATAGAGAATGAAGTTCAATTGAAAAATAATCATAACATGGATATTTAAACACATTTTTGAAAATGGTGGCCGTTCATTTCGATACAGGCTTCAGTTCTTTTGTACATATTATCGCACTATAGACTATTGCATCTAATTCCAATTGCCAGTTTCGTCCTTCGTACTAGTAACTCATGTTGAAATAATTCTGTACCTACTCTATAAAAGAGTATCTTACGCACTGTAAATTCAATCTTCACTTCTACCCGACCCGCACAGATAAAATTACTCAGACATGGTATCTACTCTCCGTCCGTAGAATCGTAGAAAGGGAGGAAATCACGTTAATTAATTAACGAGGCCCTGTTATTTAAGTTATTTTAAACAGTTGTATAATATTACGTAGACGTCCAATTTCTACAGAAATTAATGTTTTCAGAAAAGAGCTAAGACAGCCAACTCTTACAGAGGGGCGAAGAGAAGCAGAAATCGGGATGCGACGTAGGCAAACGGATGACAGTACCTGTGGGAAAATGATTCAATATTGAAAGCTCTTTAGTCACTGGAAAACGCGAACATATTTCTGGAACGTACTATACTCACTAAGTGCTGTTTACTATATGCGGCCTTGGTTCTGTGGGGAGGACAGTGGAAGGCGTGGGAGTGAAGTACATTCAAAAACTCAGGTACAATAAAAATTGAAGTAAAAATAAAATGATGTCCCTGTACAAGCAAGCCAACAGAAATGTCGTGTAGCTGTTGTTTATAACCATCCTGTAGTAGGGCATTTATCTGACTTAGAAAGTCCATTAACCAATCTTTTACCGCAATATGAACACGGTCTTGTTTTCGGCCATTTAAATACCAATCTTCTGACCCTTAAATCAAATGGGACTAAGCAACTATTTAATAAGTTAGAAACGTTTGACTTAAAATTTGTTCCCTTAATTCCACCCATCACACAAATACTATTGAAACTCTAATTGATCTAATTATTACAAACAATCCTGACACGTGATTTCCCTCCTTTCTACGATCCTGCGACATAACCACTTGGACGGACAGTAGATAGCATGTCTGAGTAATTTTATCTTTTCGGGTCGGGCAGAAGTGAAGATTGAATTTACAGTACGTAAGGTACTCTTTTATAGAGTAGGTACAGAATTATTTCAACATGAATTACTAGTACGAAGAACTGGTAATTGGAATTAAGTACAATATGCTATAGTGCGATAATATGCACATTAGAACTGAAGCTTGTATCGAAATGTGTTTAAATATCCATATTATGATTATTTTTCAATTTAACTTCATTCTCAGTTGCCTGTTCCTGGAATATCCGCACATAACAATATTCGTAGTGTATTCTCTTCAGTGCCCGAAAGCTGCAGCAAAATTCATTAGCACAGAGGTCAAAAACAACAATCAATTATTTGCTGACGTCATGCAACTGCCATGGCATACAATATTCAACTTACAAGGAGAGGTTGTCAGATCGATGTCACAGTTTTGTATGGGGATTTGTTTGGTGTAAATACACCAAAAATAAAACGACCCGTGTCTCGGCTTTTTCTCCCATAGGCGCTAGTTTACTCGTAAAAAGTAAAGTATGAAATCCTACCGAGTGTTCTTGAGTCGTTGTTGCATGCAAATTAATCACCGCTCACACGGCAACACAGACTGATGTCTTCGATCTCTGCACCCGAGTTTACAGTAACGTTATGATATTTTTTGTTTTGATATTAAGCCTATTATTTTTTACTTATTATAATTATTGTTTGTTGATTTTCTTCTACTTGTTCAATAAAGTCAAGTGAAAAGGACACAAACACATCGCCCGACGTTTCGGTGAATGCGGAAACTGTCAATAAAACTGTTCTTACGGGATCGGTGCGATATTTTCAAGGTGAAGGCTACTTTTTAAAATTAATTGCCATGATCATTGTAAGGGTTTTTCGTTCTATAGAAATTTAGTATCAATTTTCATTCATAGTAGAAATACAGTCATGAAAATAATAACAAAATTAGCTACATGAAACATAATTTGAAAGATTACTAATTTGTTACATGCACTGAATTGTTTTATGTTAGCCTATTTATTTTAACTACCAGATCGGCTTCTAGAGTTGGGACTGATCGAAGACCTCTCCAGTGCGGAAGTAAATTTGCAGTCTCGACAGATAGGTGACGAGTCTATAAATTTATTCATGAAAGCTCTAGAAACAGATACAGAAGAATTAATCTTCGATGAAACTGTTCCTGAAAAGGATGCAGAAACACGTAGTGCTATCTCAGCAGAAGAGAGTGATATGTCGAACTTCCAACCAAGTCCAGAAAAACTCCAGAGATAAGAGCGAATACCACTGGACACAAAAATAAAAGTGGTAAATTTGACTCACTGGAGCTTGCATACATTGTAGCATCAGGGTTCCCGTCTGTTAAAACACAAGGGGCTTCTTGCATTGTAGAGGAGAGATATCGAAACGGGAGGTAAGCGGTACGATAAAATGGTGATGACAGACAAGTGGGTACAAGAAACGAATTTCTGTTTTGTAGATGTATGGACAACATGTGTCAAAACCAAAGTCATGAAGTTTTTATTTCGGGAGCACCAAAATATAGCCTGTGGTATTGTTTATTCTTAGCTTATCCGCTTTGCCCGGGTTTCCCCTAAAATTAAATGAGAGATGTCTAATTTTAACAGAGAAGAAGAAAAATAATCTTCAATTTCAATGTGAATAGCCTACTAAACTACATATGAGCCTTTCAAAGCATAAGTGGTGTAAGTCAAAAATAGGCAATGAGAGTTAAAGTAACATTCTGTAAAATACAGTGCAAAGAAGCAATTAATATTCAATTTATTTAAACTATTAATAGCCAGTGGATAGCATGAAGGACATATTAACTGCTACTTTGCGCTGTATTTTACAGGATTTTTACTTTAAACCTCATTACCCAATTTTGACTTACATCACTTTTGCTCTGAACGGCTCATATATTGTACGTATTAACAAATTCAAATGCCTTTTTTATATAGTATAAAATTGGGTTCATGCAAAAGTTTGTAGCGGGTTTTCGCTGCTACAAAAGGTTTTTATTTTAGATGACTAGAAGACAGAAATTAATCAGTAATATATTTTCCTACATTTTCTGTGACTCTCTGTAGTTTTTCGAGTCCGCGTCTGAAGCATTCTTCTGGTTTGGAGTTAAAGAAGTCGTCAACCCGAGTTTGTAAAGCATTTTCGTCATCTCTTGCGAAAATTGATCATGATAATTATTTTTGCTGGAAATTTTCTTATAGTCTGTGGTATGGTGTTACTTACAAAATCGCATCGCATTCGTCACTTGAGCTCAGAACATATGTTGTACTTCCCAATGCGCTTATATTTTTCGTACTTAACTTGGATATACCACAAAGTTGTCTTTTTGGGCTTGCTTGTAGAAAATGTTTACGGATCGTTCATATTCATTGTGAATTATGACAAAGAACAGACTGACTGATGTACTGCAACCAATAGAAAAAGTGTAAACACTTCACAAATACTCAAACTTCAGTTTGTTCATTTGTAATCCAAATTTGTTATCATTGTCGAAATGGGAATTTTTAATCCAAATCCATTTTACAATTTTTAGCACAACATATAGCGGTAAATAAATATGTGATGTTATGGCAGAAGCTGATATGTACAGGGACATCATTTTATTTTTACTAACATTTTTAATATTAACTTGCCTATACCTCTGGATCAACGCCGTTTGCTATTCCCTTCCACGACTGGAGTTCGATGATACTGACGTAATATACAAACAAATCACTTTACTAGGTATAGGAGGGAAGAAAAGTAGTTCATCCATTTATGTAAACTAGGAAATATTGCGCTTTTGAGTTTAATAATTTTCATTAGGTTTTTGTTTAATCAAAATACAGCACAGAATTAACAATGAGTGTTTTTACTCACGAACTGAGCTGTCCATGTGGACGTATTCATTATGCAGTGTATGTTATAGGCCTACTGTCTACAACACATTAGCGTACAATATAGAGAATGAAGTTAAATTGAAAAATAATCATAATATGGATATTTAAACACATTTCGATACAAGCTTCAGTTCTAATGTGCATATTATCGCACTATAGCATATTGTACTTAATTCCAATTACCAGTTCTTCGTACTAGTAATTCATGTTGAAATAATTCTGTACCTACTCTATAAAAGAGTACCTTACGTACTGTAAATTCAATCTTCACTTCTGCCCGACCCGAAAAGATAAAATTACTCAGACATGCTATCTACTGTCCGTCCAAGTGGTTATGTCGCAGGATCGTAGAAAGGAGGGAAATCACGTGACAGTTAATTACTTAACGAGGCCCTTTTATTTAAGTTATTTTAAACAGTTGTATGGGTATAATATTACGTAGAGGTCCAATTCCTAACAGAAATTAAAGTTCTCAGAAAAGAGCTAAGACAGCCCAACCACTAGCTGGCGAATAAAAGCTAGTTGGGGAAACCGGGATACGACGTAGGCAAATGAACGACAGTACCTGTGCGAAAATGATGCAATATTGAAAGCTCTTTCGTCACTGGAAAATGCGAACTTATTTTTGGAACGTACTGTGGCTACTATGACTGTATATGCGGTCTTGGATCTGTGTGGAAGACGGCTGAAGGGGTGGGAGTGAAGTACATTAAAAAACTCAGGTACAATAAAAATTGAAGTAAAAATAAAATGATGTACCTGTACAATTTCAGCATAAATATTATGTTGTCTAAATATGCTACAAATGTTATTTTTAACGTTATGGGAAAACATGGTATGTCTACTGTCATTGTAGCTAACACTGACAGTAAAAAATTTTTCCTTCTAATGTGTTCCTGGGTTTTCTTGAAAGAATCAACTTTAAAACTGTTGTCCTGTAAAATAAGGAAAATGTACATATCAGCTTATACCACAACACCTCAGAATGTTTCATACTTACATGTCTTGCAGTGAATGTCTGTAAGGCTGCAACGAATTCTTCTTTAGAATCCGTATTCCCAGTCCGGACAGAATCCTGTAAGCCAAGAAACAAAACACTGAAGCGCGTTTCAATTCCGGGACAAGAGGACTTGCTTGGAGGAAAGGACGAAAGTAGTTCTGTTAAAGGCGGTCGGCTGCGTGCTTGGAATGATGAACTAATTGCTTTCTCTTCATTTTGAGTTGAAGTCTTGTTATTGTGAATTTAATAGTGGATAAAGCGTCAGCACGTACAGCTGAAAACCCGGGTTCAAATCCCGGCGCCGGAGAGAATTTTTCTCCGTTCCATTACTCTTTAATCGTATGATGACGCAGAATATCTCCATGAATGTATCATATGTACTTCGGTACATTATAATAATATATATGATATGCGTAAATCACTTCGTGATTTAAGACTGCGCTTATTCCCTCGGATCCCGGCCAGCTAGTCACTCATTACGAGTGCACCTCAGCACATATGTGGACTTCGGTCCTAGGTTCATAGATATCTATGACGTAGTGCAGAGGGCGGCCACTAGAGGGAACCCAAGAGTTGGAACTTAAAAACTGAGACGATTCTTCCGACGCCGGGGTGGAATCCGGTGTGGCTTAGTGGATAAAGCGTCAGCACGTAGAGCTGGAAACCCGGGTTCAAATCCCGGCGCCGGAGAGAATTTTTCTCCGTTCCATTACTCTTTCATCGTATACAGCACAGATATATCAGACCAAAATTGCAGAGATATCATGAAAATGGGGTGAGATTAGGAAGTGTAACTCAAGTAGAATTTGGAAAAGATCGAGAAGTAATGGGATCAATTATGAGGGGAAGATGAGGAGAATAAACCAGGGAGAAGGAAATAGTAAGTGAAGTAAGTTTTAACGAGTGAAGGATAGTGAGAAAGGTATATGGGATACCTATTTTCTGTAGTAGAATGAGGAAGAATCTGCTGTACTGTATGTGGTATAGTGAGAAAGTGAAAGTGAGTGCAAATAGAAAGAGTGAGTCACAAAAGCTACATGAAACAAGGAGAAAAATTGATAAGTGAATTAATCAATGTGATGGAAGGAAGTATGACTAACATTCAAACATTTGAACAATTAATTAACACAAGAGAAAGGACAAGGAAATGATCAATGAATGATAAATAGTGTGAATAATATAATGTGGTAAGATAGAGGAAAGGTATAATATAGATACAGTGAAACTTCCCAATAGCGGACACCACCGGGGAAAAATTAAGTGTCTGTTATTGAGAAGTGTCCGCTATTTAGAAAATCGTTAGTATGTATACAGTACATTAAAATTTCTCATATATATTCAACACTATATTTTACAGTAGGGGAGACTGTTGTACCTTTAGCATAGTGTACCTTTGAACATTTTTTGTTTTTTAATTTTTTCTGCTACCTAGAGGACTCAAAATGAAGTAGATTGTAGAGAAAGCCGCTAAGTAGCTCTGGTCGTAGTTTCAGTTTGAATTACTGCAAAGTGTGAGTTCCATGGACAAAAGAAGTTTTCTTAGTACCAAAAGTAAACATTTCGTTCATTGATGTATGTTTTCTAACACAAAACTAGATTGTATTTGTTAATATCTTTCAAGTACGGTGTGTTCCCTATCATCTGGTGAGTAATAATATATTTTAATTTCCATAATTTATTCGAATCTATAGTTTGGTAGCCATATTTGTTTAAAAGTGCACCCTCTTGTACCTTTGGACACAAAACATCTTGTACCATGGAACATGTCCCAAAGTACACGATACTACCGGTTTTTGTTTTTCTTTTATTTTAAGATCATGCCACGAAGTAAGTCTGGAGTTAAGAGGCCTCCCAATTGATCCGGATGCCTTGAAGAAAGCTGCTGAAGCAGTTATTGCTCCTCCAGGAAATAAAATCTCAATCAGAGAAGCCTGCTCTGGTTTATGATTGAAAATACATTTTAAATATGATTGTCAGTTTTAGAGCTATATTCTCACATATGTGCTATGTGTTCCAACTTACAAGAGGGTATGTTCCAAGGTACACGAACCTGTTGTACCTTTGAACACTTTACATATCCCTTCATTTTATTTTTTCCATCCTTAATAGATCTGTAAAACAGGAAAATACATACAGGAAGTTGTAAAGGAATCTTCAACAATTATTTCAAGCATTTTTTCATTTAAAATTTCATTTCCCAAAATTAAAAAAAAAAATAAAATGTGAAAAATGTTTGAAGGTACAACAGTCTCCCCTACAGTATAGTAGACAGTGAGATTGTTTACAGTATTCATCCAGAGAGAAATCGTATCAGTAAATGTTTTGTAAATGAAATAAACATCAGTCACTGTACCACTCCACCTTACACAAAGAAATCTAGAATTGCATTCTCAGTGTATGATTTTAAAATAACATCCTTGTTTTTCAAAATTTCACTAACCTGAGTTTTTCCCACACTAAACTTTGTGGCCAGCTCACGAACACTTAATTTCTCCTTCTCACTATGCTTTACAATATCCACTTTCTCTTTTAGTGACAAACGTTTACGTTTTTGTGACATTTTTAATGTGACTGTACTTCCGAACACTCAACTTGAGAAACCAAGAAAGTACGCACTGCTCACGTACAGTATCACAACTAACAACTGTGCTGCTTACCTTCAATAAAGTATAAGTACGTTCAAATGTACGATAATGATTGTTGCAAAGAATTCCGTTTAATTTACAACCGTCTGTCCGTTATTTGGAAGTTTTAATTGTTGTTCGGAGATACATTTCAGTGTCCGCGTCCGTTATTGAGAATGTCCGCTATTTGGAAGAATTTTATCATAAGGGCCAATGTTATTTTGCAGGGGAATTTTAAAATGTCCGCTATTGGGAAGTGTCCGTTAAGAGAAGTTTCACTGTAATTATGAATAGTAGTTAGGAAGAAAAATGACTGAAGATAAACAGAAAATATAGGGATAATATTTAAGGAAGTTAGCAGTGATAGAAGAGGAATAGTAGATTGCAGCAGGGACTGTTTCTAAAAAAAGGGTAATGTAGACAAGTACAGGAGCTAATAATACAGGGTGCGTCAGAAAGAACGGATGGATTTCAAACTATCAATACGCAGCGAGGGGAGGGATAGAGTGAGGGGGACCACGACTGTTGGGTCAGCCATAGAATGCAGTTTCAGTTGAGAACATGGTGTTGGTCTGGTGTACAACGTGCTTTCATCGCAGAGACATTTTTGAAAAATGAAGAGTCTGTGATCGTCACTCAGGACTCATTTCGACATCGGACGTCACGCTAGGATTGCGGCTTCATTTCGTACCACAGGTTCAACATTAAAGAAGAAATCACCTGGACGAACACGGAGCGCGTGTACTCCTGCAAATGTGGAGACAGACAGTAGGTTGTCCGGCCACCTCAACCATCAGCCCGCAAACATGCTATTGCACTGAGATTGTCCGAGGTTACGATAAGATCTCGCGCCCTGCGAGTTCTTTCTTTGGGACCATTTGAAGGCGTAAGTAACCACATACACTGGACGAACTGAATACGGCGATTCGTGAAGAAATTGCGGCAATCCCACCAACTATGACTGTGAAAGTTACGGCGAACTTCAGAAAACGCCTCGATGCCTTTATCGAAAGCCAAGGACATCATATGGATGATGTTGTATACCGTAAATAAACTGCATGTATTGGTGAATCTGTTGTTAACAATAAATTTTTGATTTGATGAATCCTTACAATTTTCTTGCCCTGTGAAATCCATCCGTTCTTTCTGACGCACCCTTTAGAAGGAATGGGATAGAGGGAAGATAAAAGAAGTGAAATTTTTTAAATATATCAGAAAGCTTAGAGGTAGGAAATTGTACATTGCAATACAGATTAACTTTATATAGTATTGAAAGTTAAGAGGGGATAAATGGTATAGGATAAATAACAATGGGAGATGGATAAATGACAATTATTGTGACAATGTATGTAGTTATTGTAGTATTGCAGAAATATTTATTGTATTTATCTGATGCATGTATCCTGTAAGATAAAACATTGTAATAAATATAAATAGATCACTTTCTTAATTAATAACAGTGCATATCTCCAATAAATGATTTCTTAGCATCGCCACAGATACACTTGATTGTACTTGTCACTATCTCTATCACTAGGGAGTTCTTGAAATTTATATTTTCCCCGCCATTCATAAAATATTTTTATATGATACCCCTTGCACAAAAGGGGAGATCTATACTGAAACTTGATTAATATATTTCAGTATTATTTGTATTTATCCTGGTAATAATGGACAGTTTGACTCGTAGACATTTTGTTTTTGCAGCATTAACTTCCCATGATTGTACGAGAAGATTCGAAGAGAACGGCAGTTACGTAGACTTTCAGCTCCCCCCTACTACCAATAATGCACAACACAACGTCAATACGGCGGTTGCTGTCGTCTGCGATACAACGAACTTTTCTGTTGATTTTCGAGTTACTTTTTTTTCCAGGCTATTATATGCTTATTTAAGTTGTGTTAACTCTCGCTAAGTGGTGTTATATTTTATTTTATCCGTCTTAGTATTTATTTTATTATTGTAAATATGTTTGTTTTATTATTATTATTATTATTATTATTATTATTATTATTATTATTGTTAATGAATTAATTTGTATTACTATCTTTGTATCATCTCCGTCACAGTTATTCTATTACTGGTATTATTATTATTATTACTATTATTATTATTATTATTATTATTATTAATGAATTAATTTGTATTACTATCTTTGTATCATCTCCGTCACAGTTATTCTATTACTGCTATTATTATTATTATTATTATTATTATTATTAATGAATTAATTTGTATTACTATCTTTGTATCATCTCCGTCACAGTTATTCTATTACTGCTATTATTATTATTATTATTATTATTATTATTATTATTATTATTATTATTATTATTATTATTATCTTATCTTAGCTGGTTTGAAAACTATTTAACCAACAGACAATCTCGTGTTCGGTTGGGAAACTCTCTCTCTGATCCTTTCACTATTCTTTGTGGTGTTCCACAGGGCTCCACCCTAGGTCCGTTATTATTCCTGCTTTTTATCGATGGCATTTGTAAGCCCATCTGTTCCCATTATCTTCTCTTTGCCGATGATTTAAAAATATTTAGAAAAATTAATAGTCTTGCTGATTGTCATTTACTTCAAAATGATATACATGCCATTCAACGTTGGTCTGATTATAACGGTATGAAAATTAATATTTCTAAAACATGCGTTATCTCTTTCTCTAGGAAGACAACTACATTGAAGTTCAACTATTCGCTATCGAATGCCGCCATAATCAGGAAGGACTGTATAAAGGATCTCGGTATATATCTTGATTCTAAATTGTACTTTCATGACCATGTTAATCACTTATTTAATCATTCACTAAGAATGCTTGGTCTCATTAGGTCTATTACTTATTCCTTTTCCTCTCCTGATACACTACTTACATTATATTATGCTTTAGTAAGGTCTAAATTAGAATATGCATCTGTTGCGTGGAACTCTATTACGTCTACTGATTCAGCTAAACTAGAAAATATCCAAAGAAAATTCATTTCTCTTTGTGCGTTCAGATTCGTACCCAACTCCTCTTCTTTAAATTATGAACTGTCTAGTAAATATTTTAACTGTACCAGTCTGTATTCGAGACGTCAGGATATTGATTACACTTTCTTTAATAATGCTATTAATGGTGTAATTGATTGTGATTCTTTTATACATAACACCTACCTTAGAATTCCCGTGAAAGGTTTTCGTGGTCAAAGAATTTTTTTTCACTAAATTATTTAAATCCCTTTGTCCAATAACCAGATGTACTAAAAGTGCCAATTTGCAAGATCTGATTTGATTTTACTTATGCATGATATTCCTTACTTGTTATTTAATATCTTTTATTATTTGTTCGATATTGCCATTTAGTTTGTTGCATTTGGTGAATGGTTAATGTTGACCATATTGATTGCTTTTCATCTCACTGCCATTTTCTGTCATTCATTCATAATCATTTGTTCTGTCTTGTTTTATTTTTTTTATTTTGTGCTAAACTGTAATTGGCCCTGTGCTGTTGTTTTGCACATTAATATTTGAAATAAATAAATAAATAAATTATTATTACTATTATTATTATTAATGAATTAATTTGTATTACTTTCTTTGTATCATCTCCGTCACAGTTATTCTATTACTGCTATTATTATTATTATTATTATTATTATTATTATTATTATTATTGCTATTATTATTATTATTAATGAATTAATTTGTATTACTATCTTTGTATCATCTCCGTCACAGTTATTCTATTACTGCTATTATTATTATTATTATTATTATTATTATTATTATTATTATTATTATTATTAATGAATTAATTTGTATTACTATCTTTGTATCATCTCCGTCAGAGTTATTCTATTACTGCTATTATTATTATTATTATTATTATTATTATTATTATTATTATTATTGTTACTATTATTATTATTATTATTATTATTATTATTATTATTATTATTAATGAATTAATTTGTATTACTATCTTTGTATCATCTCAGTCACAGTTATTCTATTACTGCTATTATTATTATTATTATTATTACTATTATTATTGTTATTACACCACCTCATTCTAGTGCCGAGGTCATGGAAAGCATGGGGCTCTACCTCCATGCCCCCCAAGTGCCTTCATGGCATGTTACGGGGATACCTTTAGCTTTACCTTTTTTATTATTATTATTATTATTATTATTATTATTACTATTATTTCTATTATCAACATTATTATTGATCTCTGTAAAATTTATGTAGATTGCTGGACTGTACCCGAGCACGAGCATATGCTCATTTCGGGTATCAATTCATATGTATTATTTCAAAATGTAAATTGTGATTAAATTAGAATTAGAATTAATTGTGGACCGTATACGGACATGGGAGGGAAACCACTACATGTTGTCTGAAGATAAAAGATATGAATGACAATATGAATGAATGAGAATTCGGTATGTCTGTTGTGTTACCAGATCTCACAATGAAATTTCAGATTTTCTATTCATTTCCATACTAAGAACAGTTGCAAATGTATCCAGTGGCGTATTTAGGTAGAGACCATAATTATACGCCCGGGCCTAGAGCGGCAAATTTTGAGGGGCGGCATTTTTATAATACAAAAGATGTCCTTTATGCCGTTTACGTCCACACGTGATAATAGAAAATAAATGTACTTCATTTCATCATTGTAAGTTCAAACAATACGCATGCATTTTGACTTGTAATCAGATCCTTTATTATACACGGGCGCGGGGATAACTTTTATTGTTCTCGGTAAATTGACACGCACATACACTTTAAAAAGATCGAGTTCGGGAGAGAATGATGCAATTAATTTTGTGTCGGTATTGTTCTTCCTTCCTCCCTTCCTTCTCAGAAAGACTCGTTTGACAACAATTAAATATACCTCATAATAAATTCAAATCAGTGATCTCGTTTCCATTGTTGCCAAGTCAGCGGTTTTGTAGCTAAATCTGGTGTTTTCAGGACCATGGTCAGCTACATAATTACCGTCAGCGGCTAGCTATTTATTTGGCGTTTTTTGATTATTCCGGAAGAGGGAGAAGATTTAAGTTTTTTTTCTGTAAAAATGTAATTGCTTTTATATGTACCTGCGGACAACAATATTAGTTCATCATAAACCAAAGATTAATATGGTATTATCACAATTGTTCATTGTGCGAGTATAAAATATCAACGTTTTATGTAACTCGATTTGGTACAACCATGTCCATTTCCTGCCTCATCCATTGTTATTGTCCAAGTAAGGTATGCCACATTCGTTAAACTCTTAGTCTAATCATGTAGGCATTGCTTTTGTAAATGAATTGATATGTTTAATCATGCAGAGGAGATAATGAACTGAACTATTATTTTCATTTATGATAACTTATATTATGATTCATTCATAATGTTCTGCCTATGGGCAGGTCTTTTTAACTGCAAACCCAGCATTCTCCTGTCTTTTCTACTTTCTGCCTTTCTCTTTGTCTCCTCATATGACACATCAATTCTCCCAATGGCGATGCACAAAGGCGGGAGTGCCGCAGGGCTCCGTATTAGGACCACTACTTTTCTCTATCTACATTAATGACGTATCAAAGAACTTACAGTATTGCCGATATCACCTCTATGCCGACGACCTACAACTTTACATACATTCCAGACCCAATACGATCAATGAATCGACTGACAAGTTAAATTGTGACCTAGCCACTGTCTCCACTTGGGCGGCCAATTTCGGACTCGCACTTAATCCAAGTAAGACTCAAGCCATAATTATTGGACATAAGCGTTTAGTTAACTCCCTTAATAACAGTAATCTTTCAGTTGTTACCCTTAACAACACGCTAATCCCTTATTCATCTGTCGTAAAAAATCTTGGCTTCTTTTTTGATAATAATCTAAGTTGGAATTTTCAAGTTAAAGAAACGATAAAAAAAAATCTGTTCCTCCATTCACTGTTTGAGTCGCTTGAGAAACTTCTTGCCCCAGCAACTAAAACTTACCCTAGTGCAAACCCTAGTAACGCCGCACTTCGATTATTGTGACGTTTTGTTAAGTGACCTAAGTACTGAATTGTCAGTCAAGTTACAGCGAGCTCAGAATATGTGCGTCAGATACGTGTGCAACATCGACGGTATGATCACATATCACCGTCCTTCGCAAGTCTTTCGTGGCTCCGACTTAAAGAACGTAGAATTTTACACTCTTTCTCTTTACTCTTTCGAATTCTGCACACTTCAACACCAAATTACCTTTCTTCTCGTTTCTCTTATCTATACTCTAACCACGACGTAAATACCAGATCACTTATCTGTGGCACGCTAAGTATACCTCTTCATAGAACATCTTGTTATTCATCATCTTTTACAATATCCACCTCGCGTCAATGGAATTCCTTGTCACAAAGTATTAGGGGCTGCAAGACAATAAAAACCTTTAAGAATAGCTTAAAAAAAAAACCTTATTAGCATTTCACTCCAATCATACTGATTTAAACTATCACTGACTACATTGTTACTTTTTTCTTTAGACATCATCCTGATTGTGCTGTATTTTAATTGTCTCGTAATAATCTCTTTCTATTATCTAATATTATTTGAAATATATTAACATTCTATGTATTTTAGTTTAATTCTGCTACACAGTTTATTTCAGTGTTTAATTAATAGTTCATAGTATTTTGTTGTTTAATTTGTAAATAACTTTTGTATACATGTAACTCTCATCTAAATCAAATTGTTGAATTCTTTGTAAGTTCATGCATATGTATATACACTTTTTGCTGGTTGAGTGGAAGAGAAGGCCTTACGGCCTTAACTCTGCCAGCTAAAATAAATCATTATTATTATTATTATTATTATTATTATTATTATTATTATTATTATTATTATATATCTTAATTTCGTCTTATATTACATATTATATTATTTTTAAAACCAGACTCATTGCTGGCAGGCACGTCTCCTGCTCAGTGTGAAATCAGATTTCAAGCCGACTGATGTGATTGTGAATGTGATTGTTTCCGAAGTGTCCAGTATATTCTTGAGCTACTTCATTCAATTTCGAAGAAATATGCCATGTAAAACTCCATACGTACAAAAGTTTAGAGATGTGTAAAAAAAAAACAAAAAGTGTTGAAATATTGGGTGGAAGAAGTTGCCAGTGATAGTTGGAAAGCTCAATTTAAATGGTATAAGGTGATATTGAATGCAAAATATTAAGATTTAATTGTCCATATGATTTTGCAAAGAATATAGAGCCTACGAAGTGATACACATTTTCCATAATTTAGTCTAAATTTTTATAAAATCATCCAGTTCTTAAAATTGTAGAGTTTGTACTTAAAATTTAGAAGTGATGTGTTTAGAAAAATCTGGAGTTTTTCAACTACAGTTTAGCTGTTTTTTAAGCTTGTGCAGCGGTAAATGGAATCCTGAGTTGGCAACATTCCTCGTTTCATTATAGTTTCCCTTCTTTAAAAATTGGTAGGCAAGTTTACCTTTGTGACAGTGAAGACGTACTGAATCGCGAAATTTATTTTAGAGTAATTTATGTTATATTACCATCGAGCTGGAGATTTAACTTTTTTATTGTTTTGATTTCTGAAACCTTTAAAATAGTATAAATTATTCCAAAATTTGCGCATTTTAAGTTAATGTTAAATTTTAAACGTTGTAAGTGGCGGTAGAAAACGACATAGTGGCAGTGATTTTAAGAAGAGAAGGAAGCGAAAGTTAACGAAATAGTATCGAAAACAAGAAAAATGGACAGTTTCTTTGCGTCAGTGTCTGCTAATAACAACATTAATTGTGGTTTGGAAGAACAAGAGGTGGTTTAGACGGAAATTCAATCTACTCCATATTATAGTCTACAACAAATCCGAAGAATTTACTAGCACATTTGGTAGTGAGCAATGACTCAACTGAGTGGATTCTAAATGACGCAACGCTCGAATATCTCGTAGTTAATGCATTTTCACAAAATATAGATAGTATCTTTCAAAATCACAGACAGCTTATCCTGAAAAAGTGAGATATGTTTCTAAAATCTCATTGAAAGGAATTTGATTAATGGGAAGAAATTAATCAGGGATTTTCTTGTTTAGTCTCCTAGTACCGGGAAGATGTAACTTAGGTACTGTGTACCTTGTGGAGGTGGAACTGGTGGCAGTCAATTTTTCACATGGATTTATTGACTGGAAGAATGCAGAATCACGAGTAAGTCATCATGAGAAGGCAACTAGACTTATTCTTTAATCATAATATGAATCATAAATACAGTTTTGTCTTTCTCTTTCTAAACAGCGGCTTAATTTTGTTTTTATAAAAGAAGGTGTACTATAACTTCTGATACTCAAGATATCCGTATATAATTTTATTAGCTAACCATCTTGTAGACTATAATTTATTTATTTATTTTTAACACTAATCTGTGATGAAATATTTCTTCCGACATTTCAAGCCAGGGGTACGGTTGCCAATCCCTTTCCCTCTCCATTGCATACATCTCTGGCTAGTAACATATTACACTAATCAGTCTTTAGATGTATTAAACAATTCATTGTTCTTCCTCTGGCACGTATCGTCAAGTGAGATGTACTGTCGATAATAGACTATCAGACAGAACCTCAATCAGAGGTAAGCAATCATTAATAAGATTTTCAACTACTAGAATTACTGATTTTTTTTTAATGTGAGATTTTATGAATACAATTCTCAACAATTGCGCGTCTTTAATTAAACCAATAGTAATATGCGTTACAAGAGCGGTATGTTGACGTTTTCATGTTCGAGGAAAAGATTGAAAAAGCGAAACGTAGTTCAGCTTTTTTAATTTCCGAGAACATGAAAACAAACATACCGCTCGTGTATCGTACATTATTTTGTGCGAAGTTCGTTTATTACATACCTGAAAGACGAATTTCTAATTAGTTGCAATGAAATCTCCATCTTGGTTTCTGTTTAATGACGGCAACTTTAGAAAACAAAAATACCTATACTCCAGCAGGCCGTGATATACGTCTGTTCCCCCCCCCCCAGTCTATAAATGCGAACTTAAAACAAACGGTAAGGTTATGTAATGATTTATTTTTTCATTTTAATATTTTAACAATATTATTTATATAACATATTGCAGTAATAACATCGGCATCTGGAGTCTTGTTGATTTTTTCACGCCTTCCTTAATGTTACTTGTATCAGGAATACAATAGCTTTCGTGGAGTAGTAGACTTTACTTAATTTTTGCAAATATTTAAAAACAATAATTAACTTTGCAATTTAGGTGAAATTGCAGTGGTAAGTTTCCAATTTATAATTATTACTATGTTAAACGTCTCTAAAAATAATATGTTAAAAGCCTAAAGCAGTAAAATGAATGTCGCGCTTAAGCGGTAAGAAGAGGGAAATTGTTATGTGTGTTACGTTGGGAATACTGAATGTGGTATTTCACACTTACCGCGTATTGGTTCTGTGCGGAAAACAAGCAAATACGCACGATCTCGCACAAAATAATTTACCGGTAATAATTACTTACAAAAGAATAGCACGAAGTTAGTCATTATCAGGGAAAGGATTTATATGTAAATACATATTTACTTATAAAGCTAATATAATTTATATTTTGCATTATCTTTATGTTTCACAATGTGTAGGGTTGAAAAATCCTACTTTTATTTTCCATATTTTTCCATATTTTAGAGTTTAGTACATATTTTCGTTAATTTCCATATATTTTCCATATTTCATATAAAACAGTCCATATTATATTAGGTTTAACAATAAAACAAAACAAAATTCCATTAACTTTTAAAAATACATTTCAACAATAGAGATTTAAACACATGTTCAGTAATCCCTTTAACATCAGAGTTATTTGAAAATTAGCAGTCCTATCAACAATGGGAAAGTAAGTTACAAAACTGTATTAATTTAATTTAAAATTTTTAACAGACTTCAGTTGTGCAGCTCAACAGTTAAATGCCAGTCAGAGTACACATAGGTTCAGTTTTGTAAATCATACTATAAAGACGGTAAATATGCCAAAAGTACGTCATTCAGTCAATTTAAAATCAAAACTAACAAGTTACATTTCAGAATTTAAAGAAGATGGTTTATCAACTGACAATAAAATATTATTTTGTAATTTGTGTCAGTGTGCAGTATCATCTACACAAAAGTTCCTGGTGCAACAACACATTACAACTAGTAAACATCAGGCCAACAAACAACTAAATTCCAAGCAGAGACAATTGTTTTTAACACAACCAACAACATCGAATGTAAGATCTGAGTTTAACATCGACCTGTGCCGTTCTCTCATCTCTGCTGATATTCCTCTCTACAAACTAAAGAATAAGGTCTTCAGGGAATTCCTTGAAAAATATACTCAACATACAATCCCGGATGAGTCAACACTTAGGAAGACGTATGCTCCATCCATCTACGATGAGACAATACAGAAGATAAGAGATGAAATTAAAGATAGTTCAATTTGGGTTTCCATTGATGAGACTCCCGACAAAGAAGGTAGACTTGTTGGTAATGTAGTTATCGGTTTGTTAAGTGAACAATATTCTGAACGAATTCTTTTACATTGTGATGTTCTAGAAAAGTGCAATAACAAAACTATAGTTAAACTGTTCAACGAAGCTATGGGTATCCTGTGGCCAAAGGGTATTATGTACGATAATGTGTTATTCTTTATTAGCGATGCTGCCCCTTATATGGTCAAAGCTGGACAAGCATTATCTGTTGTATATCCTAAATTGACTCATTTTACTTGTGTGGCGCATGCATTTCATCGTGTGGCAGAAGTGGTCAGAGACAATTTCCCTAAAGTAGATTTGTTGATTTCATCAGTGAAAAAAGCATTTCTCAAAGCTCCCAGTAGAGTTAACGTGTTGAAAGAAATGTACCCTGAAATTCCATTGCCACCAAAGCCAATTTTAACTAGATGGGGTACATGGCTAGAAGCAGTTGAATATTATGCCGAACATATAGACTCTATTAACAATGTTCTCCTTGCATTGGACTCTGAAGATGCAGTCTCAATTGATACTGCGAAAACAGTTACCTGTGACATAAGTGTGAAGAATGACTTAGCTCACATTCAGCATACATTTTCATGCATCATAAAAACGCTCAAAAGTCTCCAAAATAGGCACCTTTCACTATCTGAAAGTTTTGAAATTATAAATAGTACTGTGGAACAACTGAATCGTGGTAGAGGTAAAGTTGCAGATGCAGTAAGAGCTAAGGTGGACACTGTACTTTCAAAAAACCCTGGATATGAAGAACTACAAAAGGTTGTTGCTGTGATGAGTGGTGAATCAACAGTGAAGATTAACTTGGACTTATCCCCAGCAGACATTGTGAAATTGAATTATGTACCAGTTACTTCTTGTGACGTCGAACGCTCTTTTAGTCAGTATAAATCTATCCTCAGAGACAATAGAAGAAGATTCACTTTTCAGCACTTGAAAGAAATGTTTGTAACCTATTGTTATGGTAACAGACAATAAAAATTGTGTTTTGTTGAAACTACATTGGAAGATAAGGTACGTCCATTATATTTTTTGTTTAGTTTGATTAAAATGTACCAATATTTAACGTACATAGTCATTTTTTTATAATTTTAAGTCCATATTTAATTCCATATTTTGGTAAAAATCCATATTTAATTCCATATTCTGGTAAAAATAACTACATATATATTTACATATTTCATATATTTTTAGTCCATATAAATCCGTTCCCTGGTCATTATGAATCAATGTTCTGAAACCAACCCAGACCTGTTGACCGGAAGTTCCAGTTATGATACTGCAAATGAGGATGAATGTGATGTAGCTCTATAGCTAAAGTTTTTTTTAGGTTGGTTATTTAATGATGCTGTATCAAATACTAGGCTATTTAGCGTCGATGGGATTGTGATAGCGAGATGGTATTTGGCGAGATGAGGCAGAGGGTTCGCCATAGATTACCTGACATTCTCCTTACGGTTGAGGAAAAAACTCAACCAGATAATCAGCCCAAGCGAGAATCGAACCCGAGCGCAACTAAAATTGTCGGCAGGTAAACTTCTCAGCTGACTGAGCTACGCTGGTAGCTTTACAGCTAGAGATAAGGGAGTGCCTAAATAAACTGTATTGATAATATAATTTTAATCTTGAGTGGGTCTTAGCAGAGGTCCGTATTATATTCGTCATTTTCTTTTTCTGGATTTTAGGTTAAAAAAAATTGGTGATCGTATTATATTCGATGGTGCATTATATTGTAAAAAATACGGTAAGTATTTTAGAGTTCTTACATTTTCACGGCAAACCTATTTTCGAATAAAATTTAATTAGAACTTATAAATGAAGTTTTGTACTTTTCGGGGTTTAAAATACGATTGTATAAGTGAGAAACTGAATTAAATTAACATGGAAATTATATGATTTTTGCTGGAACTTCAGAAAAAAAAAAGTACAAGTGAGAAAAGTTTACATGAAATTTTACTGTATTTTGAAATTAAATTAAATCTATCCCTCTTCATTATTCGCACATATACCGTAATCTTTAGTTCTTCATATTATATTGATGTATTTTGTCAAGTACAAAACCTTAAGCTCTGAAAACAACATCCTCCTTAGTCTTGTAATCTCCCCATGTCGACTTCTGAGTAAATACTGTCGTTGTAAAAATCACATATTACTTTCATAATTTTTTTTCCAATACTGTTTTACTGGTTGGACGTATTAAATTCTAATAATAAAATAGTGAATTATCCAAGGCTTCGGTACCTATTTATTAAAATATTTTACAGCAGTAATTTATTAGGAAATAGCATATCTTTACAAATCATAATTTTAGAGTTACGAAACTATTTTACTGGGAGTGCCATGTGTACTACGCTGTTCTCAGGAATTTATTCTCTATCGCAGTGATGCGGGATTCATCTTTCTTTATTGTGGTCCAAGTTTGATGATGATATTGTTTATGATGATGATATTATATTATTATTATTATTATTATTATTATTATTATTATTATTATTACTCGGGAGGAAATTAAACACAGAATAAATATGGGAAATGCGTGTTATTATTCGGTTGAGAAGCTTTTGTCATCCAGTCTGCTGTCAAAAAATCTGAAAGTTAGAATTTATAAAACAGTTATATTACCGGTTGTTCTGTATGGTTGTGAAACTTGGACTTTCACTTTGAGAGAGGAACATAGGTTAAGGGTGTTTGAGAGTAAGGTGCTTAGGAAAATATTTCGGGCTAAGAGGGATGAAGTTACAGGAGAATGGAGAAAGTTATACAACGCAGAGCTGCACGCATTGTATTCTTCACCTGGCATAATTAGGAACACTAAATCCAGACGTTTGAGATAGGCACGACATGTAGCACGTATGGGCGAATCCAGAAATGCATATAGAGTGTTAGTTGGGAGGCCGGAGGGAAAAAGACTTTTGGGGAGGCCGAGACGTAGGTGGGAAGATAATATTAAAATGGATTTGAGGGAGGTTGGATATGATGGTAGAGACTGGATTAATCTTGCTCAGGATAGGGATCAATGGCGGGCTTATGTGAGGGCGGCAATGAACCTTCGGGTTCCTTAAAAGCCAGTAAATAAGTAAGTATTATTATTAACATTATTATTATTATTATTATTATTATTATTATCGTAATTGGAAAGATAATTTATCCTAGCGATGTCTTGTAACGAGCTAGGGCATGTACCCACCGAAGAAGAAATCAAGTTACCTATGACGCACATAGTTACGCGTAAATCACACGTCACAAACTGACTCGGTGCTGTACAGTCTCTGATACGACAGCACTACGGACAGGTTAACGTTGTTTTTTAGTCGTTCCGTGTTTATACCCTATTCCAGTGGTTCCCAACCTTTTTTGACTGACGACACACTTTACTGAAAGCCCACTATATCGCGACAAATTTATTTTTATTAATAATATAATTATAATAATAACTAGAGGGCGGAAAAATGTGCGTTACCACGCGATACAGGTTAGTTTGGTCTGAAGTATGGATGACGTCACAGGTACAAGCGCAATAACATAAATGCACTATGAGAGGGCGGTAGTACAAGAAGGAACCAACAAATGATCTCTTCAGTGTAAACTTCGATTCGTATGGTGAAGGAAGCCAGGTGTTTACAATATTGCTTATTGCCTTTGTGCAGGTAGTAGTGTTGTGTAAAAGTGATTTAAAATACCTACAGCTTGTCCAATTCAAGTCTGCGAGTGGGGATATCGGGATGGAATGTAGAGGCAAAACACAGTTGCCACATAGGTCACTTGACGCTCAGATTTCAACGTGTGCACATCGTTTAAAATACACTACGGAGCGCACGCATTTTTTGTCCTTGTCTTCAGATAAAGGCAACAGTTACGCTGTCTCCCAGCCTCCCCCCTCATGCAACTTTCTCTCCTACGCCCACGCTTGCCAATCAGAACGCCAAACCTCACTGTCAAGCAGAAGTAGAAGTACAGTCTATTTCAAAGCGTCTTAAATTGTTACCGCTCTATGAAGTGAAGCGCAGTAGGAAAACTTTGCTGTCATATGAGACTGTACTGGTCTCCTCTCGTTACCGCCTCCTTTCACTACAGAACTGCCTCCAACTTCCCCTCTCGGCTCGCAGACTTAACTTGGTCGAGCTGTAAGTCGAAGGATTTGGAATTAAACAGTCTAAGAAATAAATACGAACGAGAGGTTTTGATTCCGCAAGGGAAAATATTCTCTGTGCCGTGCGCAAATGTGAAATTAAAATACGTAGGAAATATTACGTAGAGCGGCATTGTAATAAGAAACATACCGAAAACGTACAAAGGTCTTCGACAGCAAATAATGAAAAGCATACACGATCTGAATTTAATGTGGATTTACGTAATATGATGATTTCTGCAAATATTCCGTTCAAGAAACTTAATAATCCACATTTTAGAGGTGAAAGAAATATTCCACAAATTCTGCAAAAAGAAAAATACCGGTTATACAGTTACAGTATGTGTAACATTTTAAGTGGAGGCAAAAACGACGATACTATGGCGCTATTTTCATTTGCATCTCTAACATCTTGTGACACGGAAATAAGCTTTTCGATGTTCAAAAACTGTTTGAATGAGAGACGTCGAACTTTCTCTTTCGATAATTGACGGATGTATATTGTGGTTCAGTGTAATGCATCCTTCAATCATCCAGGCGGTGGCAGTTAACATTTGAGGTAAGATTTTAAATCATCATAACTATATTACATTTTCATTCCAGTAATTATAGATCGACTGAATGGAGTGATGGGGTTCTCATTACCAGACTGTACTCTCTTGCCGCTGTTTACGTGAGGGAATGACAACAGTATATCCGTTGATACTGAACTTAAGGCATAGCGCACATTTTTCCGCCCTTTAATAATAACCAATGCTTTTATTCTGGAGAAAAAGGTGGTGGATCTCTGTGTAGAATATTTTACAGCGGACGGAGAAATGTTTACTGTTCACTGGTAGGGAATTTTGTCGTTTTTAAGCTCCTTTTCGTCCAAATAAGTCTTTCCAGTTCTATGCGGAATTCAAAGAAAAATTGTATTAAAAACATAGTTATTCACACATATTTCGGTTTCATGTTTGAAATTGCAAGAAAATAGTGCCGGAACGCCGTTTAAGCGCGTTCCGCCAGAAGAAAAGCACAGATAACTTGTTTTTAGTGTCGGACGTCCAGTGTTGTGGATAGGTCGATGTTAACACGCAATCGAAAATTATAAAAAAAAAAAAAACAACAACAACAAGCAGCAACTTGAGCGGCATTAGAAAAAAACAAAAATCCCAACCTATTTATGCTGGATATCAGATAAAAAATGTTTATTGTCGTTTTTGAACACTAGCCTATTTAAATTAATGTGAAGTCTGCGCTTGGTGGGTTGCACAGAATTTCTCTATTCGTGGCCTTATTGTTGACAGGCCAACATGTAAATCATTTTCAAAATGCAGCAGTCTGTTCCTTTGTTTACATTTCACTATTTTCATGGTAGAAAATGCTGATGCACACAATTATGACGTTGAAAATTGCAATAGTTTTTTTTTAGTTTATTTGACAAAACATTTCCTCATATAAGACGCTCGGGGTTTTGTTTATATTCATCGCCACGCCACGTAAAAACCACATTGCAAGTATTTATCACTGTAGGCTCCGTGCGTTGAAGGGCGAAATGCACCGCCGCGCTCTGAGTGGCGAAAATTGTAAGTTCTTGCGTGTTACCGCGCCAGCAGCAGCCGTCATCTCACCGCGTATTGTCATGGCTGATTTATTAATAAGAGTGGTATTTCAAAGTATTTTATATGACAGTAATCGGCCAAATTCTTCTAAAAAAAAGGTCGTTTACTTGCATAAAGTAGTCATATATTGAATTTACAAGAAAAACAGTTAACTTATGTATGTATGTATTTATTTACACTGCAAGTGGGCAAGCACCCGGTGGCAGTGGTATATACAATATTAACAATACACAGTTAAAATGATAAGCAATACACAATAAAATTTACAATACATAATACAATTTACAACACATATACAATTTTATACACAATACAATAAGAATACACAATACAATTTAACACAATAATAATAAAACATAAAATAAAACACCTAATTTTACAACACAACCTACATAATTATGTATAGGTCCTACATAAGTTTCAATAGTCTTTCACTTTACTCTCATCTCATTCCCTGTGACGCATTTCACTGACACTTTAGCACACATTTCACTGACACTCTGTAACACATTTCACTGACACTATAGAACACATTTCATTGACGCTATAAATTATCACTGATCGGAACTGTTCACTGCACTGTAAAACCATAACTTCACTGACTCACCTCGCTTCACTGATACAACTTATACGGAAACAGTGCCAGCACACAACCATGTATATAACTTTCCACACATTATTATGCTAAACCTAAGTATGCTAGTAAATTGGGCCTAACTCCCCATATGAATAAAGAGGATTTTGTGGTTATAATTCAATTTCTAATGAATTACAATTAAATCTCCTGGCTGGTGCTAACACAGACATTTTAAATTTATTTTTGAGCTTACTGTTAGATACTACTCAACGCAAAATTAGTAAATAAAATTGACTTTTATGTTAGCCTTGCCATTTGCTGCCCTTTCTGTAATTTTCGATGTTCACCGCGTACTATTTCTATAATGTTCCAATCTGTTTTACCTATACTTGCGCAGGCGACTAAAAAGTTTGTTTTCTGGCCCAGCAAAGATACTATTAATTCAACATTGCCTACTGTTTTTAAGAATAATTATCCGAACTGTAGAGCTATTATTGACTGCACTGAAATTAAAACAGAACAACCTCCTGAAATCAGTCAGCGTGTATGTAGATACTCTAATTATAAGTCTGCATATACTGCAAAAGATCTTAATGGACTTGCACTTTGTGGTATGGTGAGATTAATTTTCAAATGTTATGGAGGTACAGCCAGTGATAGTTTTATAACAAATGACTGGAATTTTGAAACTTATAGAACAGGCGTGGGCATTTAAAGAGATGCGCCGTTCTACTCTGATTGCTGCAACACGCATCACCTGTTAACGTAATACTCAGCGGTGGATCGCGTGAAGTATTGAAATACGGAACGTTAAGTAATTACGCAGGACAAAAAGATACACAGTTTTCTACAAATGTTATTTTATGAATAATGACAATGAAAGAAAACAAATTTTCCAAAAGAAATACAAACTATTTTACAAAAAGCTGAAACATAACTGTATTTCTAATTTAAACAATTACTGTAAAAACCTTATAAAATGATATAAAACGTACAATTCCACAACAGTTAAAAAGTAATGCCATAATCTGAATCTATTTGTTTTGAAAAGAATTTTCATCCTTTCAAAATAAAATTAAGAAACTAAGGAAAAATATATTCTTAACAAAATATCAAGCAGATTACTAAGAAACAGAAAAACAACAATTAGACTGTTTTTTAAACTTGCTACTGTAGTTCTTTGTTGTTTTCGTCAATTTACGTCAATTGACTCATGCCCTTAAAAGAAAGGATTCGTTTATTCTTCGTCACGTAAATCAGCAAGTGTTTCAAAATTTGGAGTTATGTCAGACATTGCAATTGTGAGCTGATAGAATAAATTTTCGTCTGAAATGCGTGATCTTGATTTGGATTTTACAATGGCCAACTGAGAAAAAAACTGTTCACAAATAAAGGTTGAGCCAAACATAGAAGCAATTTTCATAACGAAACTCCGAAGATGTGAATATTTTACTTTGCAAAGTTGTTTAAGCTTATATAGATCTAAACCAGCCATATTTGTGCACTTGCACTTGGGGTGTCGCGGCCAGACGCGCTAACCGTTACTCCACAGGTGTGGACTACTATTATTATAACAAATAAAATTAAAAAAAATTGTTCCATTAAAACGAATCTTTTCATAATGTCGCTCAACGTGCTAGTAAAATTTTGTAGCATAATAAGCACCTAACGCTTCCCCCTTCTTCGCAACAAAAGAATTCATTTTCCCATTCTTTGTGGAAATAATATTTTTGGACTTTTTTACTTCAGGAGCTTCCTTAGAGAGCGACATTTTTTTTTAGTGAAATCCACCGCTGACTGCCAGTACTTCAACCGGTCGGACAGGTACACCAGCTAGGGGTGTGGAGGGAGGGAGATCGCGTCCTTGCGTTCGACTCCGTTCGACATGTACTACTGATACCCACGTCTGTGATAGAACCAGGAGTAAAATTATAGAAGATAAAGTTTTCCCCGGAATAAAAACTCTATTGGAGGAGAGCAATGCAGTTTTTGTAATGCCACTTTTTATGAATGAAGGTCATTAACACATGATCAAATTGATGACTCTTATAATATTGCTAGTGTGCGGATCCACGTTGAACGCTGCGTTCAAGGATTGAAAGCGTAAGCTTATAACAGATTTTATAGCCTCTTCCCCACTAGTTATAATTACCAACATAACAATCGAGAAGTCCAGGACGAATTACTAGGGAAATGGTCAGTTTCCCAAGTACTGCGTTCAGGGGCCTGTTTCATAAAAGTTACAAAGCTACAAGCAACAAGTCAATAGTGTAATTCAGCGGTTATCAACCTATGGTACGCGCACCACTGGAAGTGCATGAGCCCTATCAGTGGTGCCTAAGCGAAGTGTGAAATAAAAATATGAATTATTGCTAATTTAAAAATACACATATAATTGCTTTCAAACTTCAAACAATGAAAATGTAAATAAAATAATTTCAATAATATGTGTTTGAATATAAAATGATTTCATTAATGTGTTCTGATATTTCTAATTGTTGTCAAATTTCACCAAATCTCGTTAATATTAATATTAATAATATCCAGTAAAACTAGACAAGATAACAAGTCAGATACTTATATTAAAAGACTATTAGCTTTTATGACACAAGGCTGGACAGCTTTCACATTTTCAAAATAGTAATCTAAATACAACACTGTATGAAAGATTGAATAAATGTGTATAGAATTACTCCTATTCGAATTTTCCAGCAGCCGGCTGTTAATACAGAGAGCACACAGGTGTTGATGACAAGCCTACAAGTAGTTCTCGTAGTATCCGCCTGTAGCAGCACATTGCTATACGTACGGAGCCTAGTACGTTTGTGTGAACCCTGAAGAGAATTTTCGCTCACATTACTTGAATTAGCACAGCTGTCATCTAACCCAAAACTGGATTCATATTGTATTTTTCGAATTAAAAATTTGTCCATGGTAAAATCTAAAAAAAGCACTTTGTATAAAATAGTCACACTATCACCCCTTCATACGTACAGTTATATACTGAAACTGACCAATATGTGCTGAGATTCTAAACTCTATTTATTACTAAGTGGAAAGAGTAAACGAATTACTAAGCATTGTTGCAGGTGTTCACTTCCATTCGAATTATCGCCAGGCAGAAAAATTGAACTAAGCATTGTTGCAGGTGTTCACTTCCATTCGAATTATCGCCAGGCAGAAAAATTGAACTAAGCATTGTTGCAGGTGTTCACTTCCATTCGAATTATCGCCAGGCAGAAAAATTAAACTGAGCATTGTTGCAGTGTTCACTTTCATTCGAATTATCGCCAGGCAGAAAAATTAAACTGAGCATTGTTGCAGTGTTTACTTGCATTCGAATTATCGCCAGGCAGAAAAATTAAACTAAGCATTGTTGCAGTGTTCACTTCCATTCGAATTATTGCCAGGCAGAAAAATTAAACTGAGCATTGTTGCAGTGTTCACTTGCATTCGAATTATCACCAGACAGAAAAATTAAACTGAACATTGTTGCAGTGTTCACTTCCATTCGAATTATCGCCAGGCAAAAAATTAAACTGAGCATTGTTGCAGTGTTCACTTCCATTCGAATTATCGCCAGGCAGAAAAATTAAACTGAGCATTGTTGAAGTGTTCACTTCCATTCGAATTATCGCCAGGCAGAAAAATTAAACTGAGCATTGTTGTAGGTTTTCACTTGCATTCGAATTATCGCCAGGCAGAAAAATTAAACTCAGCATTGTTGCAGGTGTTCACGTTTCATTGGTAAAGTCTGTATCAAAATAAAATGTACCATATAAAACACTTCGTTGTAAATAAAAACTGCGTTGTAAAGAGCCTTTCTGGATGGAATAAAATTTATTTTTTAATTTCAAAATTTCGCGACACACTTCATAGCGCTGCGCTACATAACAGTTCGGAATCCCTGTTCTATTCTATGGTTACGTGAACTTCAATAATGTTAGAAACATCACTTGCTGCCACATTTAATACGTTATTGGAGAAATTTAATAGACAAAAGTCCATTGTAAATTGGGGATTGTATTCGTTAAACCATCACTGTAATACTGAAGATAGTTCTGCCATAAGAAATGCACAATCGTTGGTTTCAATAAGGCTATTGTATATAAAAATGTGTTATTAACCCTTAAGCAGTCGCGCGGGGTGTTCCTGACACCCCAAATATAATGGGTTCTGATGTAGTATTTTGTTAGTGAACAATTAAAATATCGCTCTTTTTATTTATACAACTATATGAAATACTTAAATACTTTCACGATGTTATAATTCAATGAATCAAACTCCTGTATCTCCTCACGAGGAGCATAGGACATTCACAAAGTGCCTCCATCGGACCCTATTTGTAGCCAACTTCTTCACTTCGCTCCATGTTTTCCCCTCCCTAGAAATTTCCTCCAAAACTGTTCTTTTCCATGTATTTTTTTGGCCTTCCTCTTGTTCTACTACCCTGGGGGTTCCAATCCAAAGCCATTCTTTCTACTGCTCCATCTCCTTTCCTGATTGTGTGCCCTATCCAATTCCACTTTCGTCTTTTGATTTCTTTCTGATTTGTTATCTTCCATAGTTATGAGTTTGTGATTATATCTGGCCATCTAATTTTTAAAATTCTTCGTAAACATCTATTAACAAATGTTTGCAGTTTATTTTGTATAATTTTACTTGTTTTCCATGTCTCACAGCCATATAATAAAACTGATTTCACATTACTGTTAAAGATTTTAATTTTTGTAGATCTAGATATAATATAAGATTTCCATATTGGGTACAACTGGACAAATGCACTATTTGCATTTTTTATTCGGTTCTTTACATTCTCAAAGGCTCCACCATCCTTGTCAATATTATACCACCCAAATATTTAAATTCTTGAACAGTATCAATGTTATTATTATTTATTATAACTTTATCTGTGTTTTTACTATTTAATCTCATTTCTTTAGTTTTCACAATGTTATAATTAATGTACAGTAATGGTAATATTTCAATATTGGTTCACATGCAATATTCGAACGTCTATTCACTCCTAATCATAATTTACTTTTTATCTTTCTTTCCAGGCCACTTTCATGGTTTTCCTGTGCGCACAGTCACTACTTAACATCCATTGTTATTGTTATAAAAGCATGGTCGGTTTATACCTGGTAAGGTTTATCTTGTCTCAGTAGCAATAAAACCAAGTCCCTTCAAATGAGTTGGACATTATAGGAGGGTTGTAAATTTTCAGGATTCCTTTCAAAACCTTGTCACTGTACAGGCTGCCGGAACTCAATTTCTTGAAAGACAAGCTCAGTGACGGAACTACACAGTACGAAGAGAGATATTTTGTATTTTTATTTTGCGCTACAGAATGTATCAACTAGTCCCTTCCGCCACTGGATGGATGGACGGCATCGCTCCACTCTCCCATTGCCATAACAATACAGACGAAGTAAGATATATCTCCTTTCTCTCTCTTTTCACAGTGAGACAAGATACATCACACAGACTTTAGTCACTGTCAATATTTACGAAAGGAGCGCGGCGTATTGGAGTCATCCCACACTACTTAAACCGTTATTATCTCGAGTATACGAATTGCGATTTCAAACCTGTGTACGGTTATTGTTGCCTTACCAATTTCTAAGAAAGGTACTGAAACAATTGAGGAACGTTTCTCCAAAATGTAGATAGATGTTACCAACACAGTTTTTCAGTAATTATGTTTTTTTTTCTTTACACCTAGAATTATTATTTTTTTTCCATACTTTTCACACACAGAAACATTAGTCATATTGAAGGCTAATTTAAGGATACTATCAAAATAAAAATTATATTTTAATATTTTACGATATTTAATTGTAAATTCTATAAGTTTTTTAAAACTCGACAAATGCTCACTATGAGACCAAGTTCTTATATTAATTCTATCATTTTTTATTTTTGTTTTATTACTTTTAACGCTAAATTACTTTAATAAACCCGAAAATAATGTACAATAATTTTACATAGGGTGATAGTCAACAATAAACAATTAAATATACAAAATTTACTTTGTCATACATTAAAAGTGTTAAGATTGTTAAAAAAATGTATATACCTTCGACAGACGGCCCGTTTCGACGCTATGTGTCGTCGTCCTCAATGTCTCTTGAACCACTGGTGATCTTGACTCTGCGATGTGCAGTTGTCGATGGTAGGGGTGGGGGTGTGTTGCTCCTATGGTGGAGGTTGTCTGTTTGTATGTTATGATGTATTATGACGTCAAACAATGTGTGCGTATTGAACTGCAGTTGTGTGTTAAGTATATATTGTGGGTATGCTATTGTATTCTTATATATTTCGTACTGTTCTAGGATGTTTAACTGTGAACTTTTTGGTGTGATGTGCAAAATTTCCATATCTGTTTCTATATTATTGTATATATATATATATATATATATATATATATATATATAAGAATACAATAGCACACCCACAATATATACTTAACACACAACTACAGTTCGATACGAACACATTATTTGACGTCATAATATATCATAACATACAAACAGCCAACCCCCACCATAGCAGCAACACACCCCCACCCCTACCATCGACAACTGCACATCGCAGAGTCAAGATCACCAGTGGTTCAAGAGACACTGAAGACGACGACACATAGCGTCGAAACCCGCCGTCTGTCGAAGGTATATACCTTTTTTTTAACAATTTTAACACTTTTGACGTATGACAAAGTAAATTTTATGTTTTTAACAAAGTGTTAACGAGAACTTTAATCAATGAACAATTAAATATGTATTCTAAATTTTAAATTAAAGAACATAAGTATTCTTCAAGGCGAGACAGCTTAGGTATCAGCTGTTGAAGTTTATGATACGAACTGACAAAATGATAATGCTAACTACTGAATTATACAGTTTTATGCCTGTTTGTATGTTAGGTTAGGATAGGCTATAATGATATAATGTGTTTTGTTTGTACCATCGTCATATTAGTCTGTGTATTTTATGAAGACTGTTTGGATTTAATCATAGGCGGGGGGGGGGGGGAAATCTACAAAGTAGGACATGTTTTGTAAACCAAGTACGGTCAAAAAACCCGTGAAAGAGCGCGATTTTGAACTTTCGCACTACTTGCAACACAGCAGGAGCGCTATGGTTAGGCCTGCTTCCTCCTTTAAAACGTTACTCCTGGAGGAAGTTTAATAACACAGCCTATTGCTCTGCACAATTCACGCCACAATAAGCCGCTAATCGTTACAAAGCAAAACACAGCTGCATTTTCATACACATTTTCGTGTCTCTTTTAGTTTTTCACCTTAATTGTCACTGAATATCACATTTTACAACACACATTTACACTCTGCATATAAAAACGTAATGTTTTCCATTCAAAATGCTTTGAGCGCTTTCATTTTTTTGTCGCTCCATCACTATGACAAAGCTGACAGAATGATACAATGTCTTTTAGAGTCGTGTATGGTTTTATCATAATATGAAACTGACGGTTCGTCGTTTGTATACATGCACTCATAATACTGCTAGACTATATAATCCGTAGTTCCTTGCATTTTACACGTAATTCTAACAATGATGTAGTAACTGCTGTTTTCATAATTTCTAGATGATTTTTTAAGGACTAGAAATAGTAATATGCGTTACAAGAGCGGTATGTTGAAGTTTTCATGTTCGAGGAAAAGTTTGAAAAAGCGAAACGTAGTTGAGCTTTTTTAATTTCCGAGAATTGAAAGAAAACATACCACTCGTGTATCGTACATTATTTTGTGCGAAGATCGTTTATTACATACCTGAAAGAGGAATTTGTAATTAGTTGCAATGAAATCTCTATCTTGGTTTCTGTTCAATGACGGCAAATTTGCAAAACAAAAATATCTATCTTCAACATTGTTGCTTTAAAATGTTTTCTGTGTTTACTATACTCCAGCAGGCCGTGATATACGACTGTCTTTTTTTTTTTTTTTTTTTTTCCCCCAGTCTATAAATGCGAACCTAAAACAAACGGCTTCGTTAATGTTACATGCATCACGAAATGCAGTAACTTTAGTGGAGTTGTAGATTTTACTTAATTTTTGCAAATATTTAAAAACAATAATTAACAGTGCAATTTAGGTGAAATTGCAGTGGTAAGTTTCCAATTTATAATTATTACTATATTGAACGTCTCTAAAAATAATATGTTAAAAGCCTAAAGCAGTAAAATGAATATGTCACTTAAGCGGTAAGAAGAGGGAAATTGTTATGTGTGTTCGGTTGGGAATACTGAATGTGGAATTGTAGACTTACCGCGGACTGGTTTTGTGTGGCAACCAAGCAAATACGCACGATCTCGCACAAATATATATTACTATGTTGTACGAGTATTATGGTTTATGTAGGATAAGGTGGAAATTATGTTAAGTTCACTTTCTATTAGTGTAGGTATTATGGATAAGAGTTGAAGTTCAGTCAGAGGTAGTTGGGGTGTACGTTGGTTCAGATAATAGGATAAAGTAGTTTTGGTTTTTGCAGTTTGTTGGAGTAAAGGCCCATTTACAATGAAAATTAAACATAACCGTAACATAAACACAGAATTTTACGCCCAGGCTACCAAATGGGATCATTCACAATGATTCACATAAGCACTGACATAAACATTACGGTAAGACGTTAACATAAAAGTTTGCAAACTCCAAACTTTCATGCTGATGCTTACGTGATCTGCAAACAGATCACAATCGTGGAGCGCTGAAGTGTACGACAGAATATGAGGAAATGGCGTCGTTGTTATGTTTCCATGGTTACCAAATATGTTTGCTGTTATGTTTATGTTCCCATCGTGAATGATGGTATGACTTCTTGATTTTACCGTAACGTTTACATTCTTAAGTAAACGCTTACGTTATGTTTAATTTTCATTGTGAATGAGCCTTAAGATAACATTAGTTCCTTTAAATTAGGTTGCTTTAATGGAATTTTTGGGAGGGACGCAATGACCCAGCACTGCGATCTTTTGCGATCTATTACGCTAACCCTCAAGCTACGCGCATTTCCAAACCCACACCGGCTGACTACACTAAGGTTCGCTCCGTACCCTGGTTTCCAGAAGTCAACCTCACTCGTCCCTAGGCCAGCCCCCTCCGTGCGTCGCCAGTCGACGTTCGGGAAATGCCATGGAAAGATGACGGAATGAATTAGATGCCTGATATGGAGAAACGGGAAAATCTTAACTGCCACACGTGCCAGGCCTGTCCGGGACTCGAACCTGTTCCTTTTCACTATTTAATCTGACATGTCGTATGTTATACTCTCTGAATTGCCTAATACTGTCAATTTAGTTGAAAGACTACAACGTGGTCATATTGTGTGTGTCCGCTTTACCTGCAATACTCGTAAATTTGACCATATAACGCCATCTTTTGAAGTTCTTTCATGGGTCCGCCTAAAGGAACGTAGAATAGCACATTCTTCATCTGTCCTGTTTGGAATATTGTTCACTTCTACTCCAAAATATCTGACAACTCGCTCTGAATATCTTACAACGTTACGGAATCAACATCAGGCCTTATTATCCATTTCTCGTTACCGTACCTCTTTCTATTCATCCTCTTTCACAGTGTCAGTTTGTCGCCTATGGAACTCCTTACCACCTCATGTCAGGGATTGCCGAACGGTTAATCAATTTAAATTAAGAATTACATACTTTTTCATGAAATTGATTTGTGAGTGTTAGCCGATTTTTAGAGGCTATTCTGTGCATATAAATTGTCATTTAGCTCTATCATAAAGTAGAATTAGGATATTAATTATAAATAACTTAATTATGTATCATGTTCAGTTAATATTTCATTATAGCCCGTGTAAGCTTGTTAATGTGCATGAAAATTATTTTTGTGCGAGATCGTGCGTATTTGCTTGTTTTCCGCACAGAACCAATACGCGGTAAGTGTGAAATACCATATTCAGTATTCCCAGCGTAACACACATAACAATTTCCCTCTTCTTACCGCTTAAGCGCGACATTCATTTTACTGCTTTAGGCTTTTAACATATTATTTTAGAGACGTTTAACATAGTAATAATTATAAATTGGAAACTTACCACTGCAATTTCACCTAAATTGCAATGTTAATTATTGTTTTTAAATATTTGCAAAAATTAAGTAATGTCTACTACTCCACGAAACTTATTGCATTCCTGATATAAGTAGCATTAAGGAAGCCGTGAAAAAATCAACGAGATTCCAGATGCCGATGTTATTACTGCAATATGTTATATAAATAATATTGTTAAAATGTTAAAATGAAAAATAAATCATTACATAACCTTACCGTTTGTTTTAAGTTCGCATTTATAGACTGGGGGAAAAAAAAGACAGACGTATATCACGGCCTGCTGGAGTATAGTAAACACAGAAAACATTTTACAGCAACAATGTTGAAGAAAGATATTTTGGTGTTCCGAAGTTGGCGTCATTAAACAGAAACCAACATGGAGAATTCATTGCAACTAATTAGAAATTCGTCTTTCAGGTCTGTAATAAACGATCTTCGCACAAAATAGTGTACGATACACGAGCGGTATGTTTGTTTTCATGTTCGAGGAAAAGATTGAAAAAGCGAAACGTAGTTGAGCTTTTTTAATTTTCGAGAACATGAAAACGTCAACATACTGCTCTTGTAACGTATATTACTATTATATTTAAGCAAGACTTTACTATTTTTGTCATTGTTTCATTATGTATTTCACTTCTGGTAGTGTGGAAGAGAAGGCCTTAACTCTGCCAGAATAAATAAATAAATAAGTAAGTAAATAAATAAATAAATAAATAATACAACAATCATTTTGTATGTATCTCTATTGAAGCTGTAGTCGGATGGTCCGGCGATAGTAAGATATTTTTTCTCCTATATAAGTTATAGTATAGTTTCATTTTAGATATTTCTATATTTCTGTAAGATGTTTAACTTACGCGAGGGGGATCAGCGAAGCGCGTAATAGGCTCTTTATTCACTCAGTCTGACAGGCGCCTAACGCATTTAAAACCAGTAGACGCGAGGTAGGTTACTGAACTTTAGTATAGCATAAAGGGGTTTTTCCTGTCTAGGAACGCGCTGGTAGCGTTGTTTGAATCTGGCAAACAATAGTGGCGTCTGGTGAGCGCGTCACCTTAGTGAGTATTTAAAAGGACGTGAGCCGAGCGTGTACCCCCGCCAGACGATTGCCGGCCTGTGAGCCGAGAGTGTATTTGCCCAGACGATTTCCGTCCTGTGAGCCGAGCGTGTATTTTCTCAGAATATTACCGGCCAGTGAGCCGATCGTGTGTTTGGTCAGAAGACTGCCGGCCAGTGGCGTGTTTACTCACTAATATAGTCTACGGCCTGTGAGCCGATCGCGTGAGTATTAATAATATTTCCGGCACTTGTTCCGATCGTGTATATCTTATCATTCTCCGTTTTCCAGCCGATCGAAGTGATAAAGTGTAGATTTCGCACTTTTTAGCTTTGTGTTTTACTCAAAAAGTGACAGCAGCGATTTTAAACTGGCGTTAGACGAGAAGCCGAAATCACACGGAAGACAACAGCCAGTATTCCGTCGCTTGGACTCAAGCAAGGGACGTGAGCCGAATAAATACACTTAGTGGAACTCTACTCCTTGGCTTCTTTTCGTGAGAACGACGAACATCACATTATATCCTACGCCCACAAAACCACAAGGTCCCTGAGAAGAGATCTCCTCCACCGGGGGACAAGATCTTCCAGCAACCGTCCACCGACTCCTCCTCTACCGGCGACGCGACAGAGAGGAAGATAAACAACAACAACGCGTGCCACCAGGTAAAACCCGTCGCACTATGTTAATATTATATTATATAATTTCATTATAGCTGTAATTTTATTTTAGTTTCTATTTTATTTTATTTATGCATTCGTCTTTTATTAATAACACATCTAAACTACGACCGAACACGAGCGCTGCTCATTCGGTCCTAAAATGTATTAATATTATTGTATTCTCTTTTTTATATCTTATTTTATTCTATTTTTATTCTTATAATTATATTCTGTAGTCTGTTTGACATTCTGCTACAGAATACAGTATTCTGTGTTAAGAATGTTTCCTTTCACAGAATAACAAACATTACGCTGCAGCGTCTTCAGTATTTCGGAAAGCTAGGAAAAGACCTTTAGGGAGGCCGAGACGTAGATGGGAGGATAATATTAAAATGGATTTGAGGGGGGTGAGGTATGATGATAGAGACTGGCTTAATCTTGCACAGGATAGGGACCGATGGCGGGCTTATGTGAGGGCGGCAATGAACCTTCGGGTTCCTTAAAAGCCATTTGTAAGTAAGTAAGTAAGGAAACCATGAATCAGCAGGAATTTGTCACATGTTTTCGTTTGCTTTCCTATGAGTCCGGCAGGAGCTTTCTTTCACTTTTCAGCCAATCACAGTACTTTACGTTTCCCGCTTCTAGAGGTCTTGAAGAGGTTCACATAGTTAATTCAATATAAGAAATTATACTTTCTATAAAGATATACGTAGAATATAGAGTTCAAGCAGGACACATGTCTCTACTAAGAGAATATTCCTGAAATATTGTAATACTTACGTACAAAAAAAAAAAATGTTGCAAAATAACAACAGTCTACTAAAGTTTCACTTGCTCTTCCTTTATTTTAAAAATCACAATTTTTTTAAATCCGGACTTTAGTCTGGTATTCCCTACGGATAGTTACGCGTACTTTCATGAATAGGCATATACGAAGGACGACAAGTGATCTGCTCGTTAATTATTTGACACAGGTTGAACTCACGAAGACAGGATAATTCTCGAGACTTCTGGTTGAACGTACCAGCGCTCTACCACTGAGCTACCCGGGAACTCCACCCGACACCGTCTCAACTTTTCCCTTTATATCCATACAACTCGCGTGGGCTGACGAAACGCCAGAGACCCACAACGAGTGCACACAATCTCTGTGTGACTTGGAACAACAATCAGTTTTGCACAAAAATGAACAAATGAGGTGGTGAGGCCATTGAAAACAAAATATTTACATTTCACCAAACATTAGTAATAATAATGAAAATTGTTATTTTGTTCATAATGTGTTTCTGTACTTTTACTATAGTAATACTCCAAAAAAAATTGTTAATTTGAATCCCAAGCACAATATAGACTACATGTTATACTTCATAATTACATTCAGAGACCACTCATTGGTGCAATGACAATTCCTTTAACATGTTTCTAATTTTTATTACATGCAACCATAGTTTAATGAACATTGATATCATTTAGATTTAATGTGTATACTTTATTTTACTTGTTATAGGTTTCCATTGAATTATGGTAATAAATTAATTTTAACCCTTGTTTTCTACGTATTCAGTAAATGGCGTTTGGCCCACTATGGTTCTGAACCCTTAAAATAACTTAAATTATATTATATAATATTACATTTTATATTATATTATATTATATTATATTATATTATATTATATTATATTATATTATATTATATTATATTATATTATATTATATCAGAAGTTACTGTAATAACATTATAGCATTATGTCCACTACACTTTCCAGTGGTGAAATAATAATTAATTATACAAATCGGTTAATTTAGCTTCCGATATTACTTCATACAAACACAGAAACATTCCCTGTAGGCTATCTTTCATAGCTTTCGATTGTTGCTTTCCAAGGCCCCTTATAGACGAATTCATTTGTTTTTTAATTCATTACACGGCCTTAGATGGCAGTTATTTTAATTTTAAAACTCATTTATCTCATTAAATATCAGTCCTATCAAACTTTTTCAAGGAATAAAACTTATCGAAAATTATTTGTAAAGAAACTTTTGTTATGTAACATTTTTCACAAAAATCAATAATAAGCGAGATATTTCGATTTATTTAATTCAGGCCGCCTTATAACCCCCTTTTAAATAATGTATTTTGAATGCCATATAGCCTAAAATCTAAGTTACAACGAACATAATTTATATTCCAATTTTCATCGAAATCCGTTCATCCATTATCGCGTGAAAAGGTAACAAAGATACAGACAGACATACAAACAAAAATTTCAAAAAAGCGATTTTCGGTTTCAGGGTGGTTAATTATATATGTTAGAACCAATTATTTTTGGAAAATCGAAAATTACCAGAAAAATTACGGCTACAGATTTATTATTAGTATAGATGTGTCCAATTTTCTATGCGTGTAGAAATACAGGTGTTAATGAGCGTATTCCGAATCTCAGCGCTGAGCAATCTGATGGCATCACGATGTTCCGAATTTCACCGATGGCTTCACAGATGCTCCATCGGTGTCGCACCGGTGCTATCAGCTTGCAGAGGTGGTGGCAGTCTCCATCAGCCGCCATCAGTGGATCTGATTGGTTCTTGTATAGGACGGGAATTAGCAGACGAATGACATCGTGCACTGTTGTGTCATGGCGGTGTGTTCTGCTGTATTGTTTGTAATGAGCACAACGTAAAAACAATATGTTAATGGCTTATGAGCGAACATGTCAACGGACCAGTTATTACTACCGGTTCAAGAAATCAATTGTTTATGCTCTATTTTCTTCGAACGAGATGGCAGTACAGAAATTTCGCAAAATTTTGCTAGCGTAGCACAGACAACAACTTACACAGTCGCCATGACAGCCATCAATCCTTCCAGCAGTTTTGTTCCTAATTCGCTGCAGCGTGACGTCATTGTTGTCCACCGGTCCGGTGAGATTCGGAATACGCTGAAAATCTCCAGAGGTCTATACAGTTTCTATTAATGGTGGCAAGTGTTTTACTTTAAAACAAGAGACTGATACTAAATGTATTTGAGGCTGATTAGATCATATGAGTGTTAAATTTCTGAAATATATAGTTCTGTGGTATCAAGAAACTGCGGGTTGCAATTCCCGACGGCACTCCAATGTGCCCGCTGCCAATTTTAATATCCCCGTTCCTTTCCGTACCTATATATGGCTGAGATAGCAACAAGGAAATGTTTTACATGCTCTTTTATATGTTATGAAAGTATGGAAGTACGTGTGATAGAAAATTCATTTGTGTACATCAACTGTATCTTTCTTCTCATTAAAAATATAACTAAAACTACTTTGGTGCCATTTTCTTTAAGTCTCTGGATTGAACAAATTGAAATCACTTTCTCATCTAAAATTAATAATCCACAACTCATTTTGTAAACTCTCTACAACCTGTAAATGCCCTTGCCTGAAAGAATCTGTAGATGTGAAATACCTGGGAATTATTGTTGATCAGCACTTGAAATGGGATAGACAAATCACCTTTTTATGTAACAGGATCCGTAAAACAATTTACAAATTTGTAAACCTTCACCATTACTTGCCTACTCATGTATTACGTTTGGTTTATTTGGCTATAGTTGAATCTGTTATCCAATATGTTATAACTGGATGGATGAAGAATTACAAAAACTGCTCTTTTTCCTCTAATTATGTTGCAAAAACGTATGATCAAAATTTGTTTGGAAAGGCGACTGGATTATCCAACAAATTTTAACCATTCCGAATTGAATGTTTTTAGAATTGACAAAATTTATAAATGCTCTTTAATGAAATTCTATCATAAAAATAGAATTAAATTTGTAGCTAAGCCACATGATCATAACACAAGACGAAATGAAATTCTTAATTTATTTGAACCTAAATGTTTCACATCTGCTGCTTTACTACACAGTACAAATTATGGTCCACGTCTATATAATTCGATAATCAAATTTCATCCAGAATTGACTACTTTAAGCAATGAAATTTTCAGATTCAGAATTAAAAAAATTATATAACAGACCTCCCTGTATTTATATTATGTACCATGTATTGTAAAACAAGTTAATTTCTATCCTAAGTATATTTTTTCTATCTTATCTTGGTTACTATATCAACATGACCTGTACTAATTATACTACTAATAATAATTTAATATTAATCCACCAATCTCAACATCGTCTCTTTTTTCATTCAGTTATTACTAGTATTATTATCTACTAATTTTATTATCATATTTTCTTAAGTGTTTTGTCTACAAAGTATGTATAGCTATGTAACAGAACTGTCCCCGAACACGAACTTTGCTCTTTCGGGGTATTTTAAGGTAACGTTTTTATGTATATGTTATTATTAAATAAATAAATAAAATAAATAAATTTAGATTTAAATAAATTGTGATTGCGTCCTTAAAACAAATCAGGGAGAGTAGGAGGTATGGACGCCAGTCAGCACTACATATTACGGATCGCCGTTAGTTCACTTTTCCATGCAGCAGCTTGATTTATTTGTATCTCAAATTGCAAGAAGAAAACAGTGATAAAATTCACGGACGTTGAAACAATAGCATGAAATCTTATACTGGAGAAAAAATTTTAACGAACAGTTGAGAAGTAATGTCAAAGAATAGTACATTATGCACCGAGCCTATAATGATAGTAATTAAGACGCGAGTATGTTTATGAAACGAGCGCAAGCGAGTTTCATAATTTTCATACGAGCGTCTTAATTACCATTATAGGCAAGTTTCATACGACTTTTTATGCTCGGCCATATTTCTAACTTGAAGTTATTCAGAAGTATTCATTTTATTCGCATCTCACTGAAGAGCAGAAGTGACTTTGTGCAAGCTCGTAAATTGTGAGATGTGCGCAGACGCGAAAGTATTGATTTTTTCCGAGGAACAATGTCATTGCCCTTGATATAGTTTAGAGAATAACATGAACTAATTTTGATATAACCTCGAAATTGATTTAGAATTGAGAAACGAGATGACAAATTGAATTTATTTGAATATTATTTACAATTAACGCTAATTATTATAGTAACAGAACATAACCTTCTGCGACAGTATTGGATTTCCAGCTTCCGTGACGTTTTCCTCGTTGTCTTTCGATTACATATCCGAGAATAATCGAAAACCTGAACTTTAAAAGATAGGTGTACTTTAATGACATGCATTAAAGGACTGCTACCAGGTGTATAATTACTACATTTCGGCATGGTCGAGCATAAAAATATTTAAAGACAGTAAAAAATTGAAGCTGAGGGCATAATATATCCAATAAGAGGGGTGAAAACTGGAGACTCACAAGCCCTGCACGCCGCTGTTGAGGTCGCTGGGCACGTCCTGAAGACCCTGGCCGGTGCAGCGGCACTCCATCAGCAGTTCGTGGTCCGTTATGTTCCAGCAATCGCACCGCCAGTTGGCACCACTGCGTATCATGGCCGACTGGTCTTCCAGCGTTCGAACAGTGGCGACCCAATCGCTTTCTGTCATGGCTGTCAACGCCTGAGCCAACAGAAAGGTTCCCAGTAGACACAGCATCCTCTGCAACAAACAATGAATTGTAATGCAGCTTAAGAGTCAGTTTGAACAGTATGTATAATAATATCTGCTCGTCTGATCTTTCTACTAAGTTTTACTTAATTACTAATTGCAGACAGTCTCAGCGGACATAACATACAGTTACCCAAAGAAATCCTGAGCCGTTGGAACATTCAAAGTCCCAGGTAGAAACACTGCGCATGATCGGAGAGAAAAGGTTCAGTACAGAATTGCCCAAATATCTACATACTCATTCCTTCAATTCAATTAAAAAATTTATTGTTTATGCTTGTAAACTGAATTAATCTGTTTGCTATGTATTGTATATTTGTGCAGAGCCACCAGTGTAGTGCAGTCAGTAGACTGTCTTGTCTGCTGATCCGAAGATGCGCTCGGCTTGAGTTAGATTCCCGCTTGGGCTTAACTTGTTATTTGAAACAGCAGCAGTTCGGTTTTACAGATGATCGAGATAAATGTGTGTGTTTACACCGTAAAGCCAGTGTATCTGTTCTTCAGTGGCGTATTTAGATATTTACCCGCTCCTAGGCCCGCAGTAAACTGCCGTCCCTCATATTTAGTGAGCATACATAACCTATTAATCTCGTAAATTGGTATTATTTTTGTTGTGACTCACCAAAAGTGTCCTAGAACAGTGGTTCTCAAAGTTTTTAAGTCCAGGACACACCTTGAAGGATATTAAACTTCACGCGACCCTGAAGTTAAGTTATCACACTTTAATCACTGATGAAACAGTAAATACTGTATGACTATATGCTAATTTAAAAAATACGATATTACTCTAATTGAGCACACGTTGAAATTTTCTTAAAATATGTTGTACTCTCTGAACGAATGTGATGGATGGGCCTGCACAAGCCGGTGTATGTTGGATTCAAGTGCAGTTAATTGAGTCGTAAATCATAGCGTGCATCAAGTATTTTTCTGTACTTGCTTTTCACATAACCTAAAGAGGAAAATCCCTATTCACTAAGATGATGTTGCGAACAACATGAACAATTTTAATGCCCCATTCGAAAGTTCAGGATATTCACGCCTTAATGATATCCAAAAAATCTGTTATATCTGAGTGCAAACATTTAGTTTTAATGTCAGAATCAAAGCTAATATTACACAACTGTTCTCTTAGTTTCACTGACAAGTTTGAATTTACGAAATATAGGACTGGGTCTCCAATCCAATTGAATTCACTGTAATTTTCTGGAAAAGAACTTTCAGTCTCATTGTTGAGAGCAGACAGATGGGATACAACAGAATCACAAAAATAAGAAGGTAAGGAAAATCATTCTCACTTAGAAAATAATCTAAAGTTGGAAAGGCACAAAAAGTATTACTTTTGACGTACTCTAACCACAGATTGATCTTTTTCTGGAATGAATTGACTTTATCATAAGCTTTGAACACAGTGATGATTGGGCCTTGGAGAACAGATTGAGTTCATTTAGTTTGGAAAATATGTCTGCCATATAGTCATTACAATCCAATGTGGCCAGCCAATTGTTATCCAGAAACAAACAAACCCACGTGCTCATTATTACAATAATTAAAAAAATAGTAAAACTTCTAGCAGTCTTACAAGAACTTTACCCCTTGAAAGTCAGTGCACTTCTGTGTGAAGCAGGAGGTGCTTATATTCACTACCAATATCGTCGTAAAATACAGAATAAAATCTCTCATTCAATGGGCGAGCTTTAATAAAGATTATCACTTTAACTGCAGTGTCGAAAACTGTTTTCGTATCACTCGACATAGTCTTGGAACTATTCAATGCTTCCTGTAAATAAAGCATGTGCTCAGACCACATCTGGTGCCACTTCACGAACACGCGCAAAAACACCAATGTGCCGTCCATATATCGCGAAAACTAACTAATTTTATATAAAATCACAAGCACAAGAAGAAAGACATCACAGGAGACGACTACTGAGGAAAAATTTAATTTTATTAGCAGTAACGTTTTATTTCCCATTATTAGGTTTAAATTTCAAGCTGATTAAAATTCATTGTTGACTTTTACCAATTAGAATTACATAATACAAATACACTGCTACCAAACATACCTACATAAGTGTTCTGCCCATGGGCAGGTCTTTTACTGCAAACCCAGCTTTCTCCAATCATTCCTATTTTCTGCTTCCTCTTACGACCCATATATCTTAATTCTGTCTATCATTTGATACCTTCCTTTGCCTCGAACTCTTCTCCCATTCACCATTACTTCCAGTGCATCCTTCAGTAGGCTTTTTCTTCTCAGCCAGTGACCCAACCAATAATTATCTCCCTGACTATGTCAGAGACTGTCGGACAATATCAAAATTCAAATTTAAATTTTAAAATATCACATTCTAGTTCATGGAATTGCTTGTTGAACATCTGTCAGGTTGCGCAACTTCGGCTGAAGCCATGACATATAGAAAAATATTGTAATGATGCCGTTGTAAAATTGACAATTAATATGTAATGTATTATTATTATTATTATTATTATTATTATTATCATCATTGCTATCTCTGTTTTCTTTCTTTTTTCTTGTATTAGCTCGATGACAGCTCTATAGTGTTCTTTTGACCCTGTTGACCCTCTATAGCGGGCATGTCAAAACCCTGCACATCGTGCAGTCGCGCACATTGTGCACTTGTCTCTGTGCAACATGCAGTTCCTATTCCCCTACCTGGAGGGAGTGAATCAGCTTGGAGGGGAACGCGACAGGGCTATACATTACCTGCAGTAGCAGAACAGCTTTTGTTTCAGTAACACAGATCAGTACGGGTGCTCATTGAGCTGTGATTGTGAATGCGTTATGAAAAATAAAGTGAGGAGTCCACAGATATAACGAAGAAGGGAAATCACGAATCATACAACGTAACTGTTATGATGTTTTCCTCAGCCAACAGTAATTATTTTAAAATGAAAGGCTTTCATCATATCATGTGGACCTAATAGTGATGTGAGAATTTAAATCAGATTAGTAAAGGTCTCAAAATATGATATTCGCCAGCTCTTATTTCTCAATCAATAATCTAATGGCAAAAACAAACATGACAATGATGTTGTTTTGGAGTCTGTACTAACACAGTCATCAATGGTTAGACGACTTACAACTTTTATTTTATAAGCTGATAAGTGATGAGAATACTGAGTCAGGAATACATGTGAGGGTCTTGAGGTTGTAAGGGAAGGAAGAAAGCAACTATTTGTATGGCAGAAAAATTTTCTGGAAAAATAATACATAATGGCGAATTTTCCATCTCACGTTACTATATTGTTTTAATATACTTACGTTAATAAATCTTTAAATCTGACATAAAGAAAACGTCCTCGCTTCACAACTTGTGAAGTACTCTTTTAACTCAATTCAGTAACGCTCCCAACTTGCTAATATTTGCTCTCAACGTATTCCAAATAAACTATGTATAAATTTATAAATTCAAACTTAATTTATCCAATTTATTAACAATAATGCGAATTTATATTAATGTACAGCAAGGAAATGATTCCAGTGTAAAAGCCTTACAATGTCCTATTGCATATAATTGGGAGTAAAATATTTCTTTAACATTTGTGCACCAATGGACCCAATAATGCTTGAGGAACAATGAAAGAGTTTTACTTCGAAATAATCAGTACTTACTACGTAAAATGAAATACTGTGTTCGTTTTTTGTTGTTTCGAAATTACTGCAATATTTATATTTTCTTCAAATACTGAATACAAATCATGTAAATAAATGATTCTTTACAAACGACTGCATTGTGAATTGTAACTGAGTAAGTCTATTGTTTCTTGTGTTACAATTATTGTCAAATCTAGACACTGACAATAGTTGTGTTTTTTCCTTTTGCTAAGTATGTTTATAATGTCCAAATGTCAATTTAATTGAAAACTAGAAGCGCAGAATAGATTCTTGTACATCCCTCCCGCTAAGAACTGGTAAGAGCAACAAGTGAATGACGCAATCTGCACAGACCGGCGTTCCGCGCACATACACTGCACTTTCAGTATCTGATTTCTGACGTGCCTGGTCTATAGGGCTTTAATTTAATTTGTATTATTTTCATCAGCGTTTGTATTTCTTTTTTGTATTTGTATGTGCTATCTAGTAGGATGGAAGAGAAGGCCTTATGGCCTTAATCCTGTCAGATTAAATAAATAAATAAATAAATAAATAAATAAATAATAGTAATTATGCAACGAGCCTATAATGATAGTAATTAAGAATCGAGTATGGATATTTATGAAACGAGCGCAAGCGAGTTTCATAATTTTCATACGAGCTTCTTAATTACCATTATAGGCGAGTTTCATACGACATTTTATGCTCGACCATATTTCTAACTTGAAATTACCGGTATTCAGATGTATACATTTTATTTGTAGGTATCTGACAAGATCGGAAGTGACCTTGTTCTAGGTCGTGAATTGTGAGATGTGCGCAGACGCGAAAGTATTGATTTTTTCCGAGGAACAATAATGTCATTGACCTTGACGTAGTCCCGTTAAACTTGATAATATTATCATATTATAACCTTGATTATTGAATTCGACATTGAAAAACGAGATGACAAATTGAATTTATTTGAATATTATTTACAATTAACGCTAATTTTTATAGTAAAAGAACACAACCTTCTGCGCCAGTATTGGATTTCCAGCCTCCGTGACTTTTCGCTAATTCTCTTTCGATTGCATATCCGAGAATAATCGATACTTGCGGTTTTATAACGGTACAAAGCTGACTTGTCATTGGCTGAACACATGTAAGCTGAGTTATAATTGGCTGAAGACCTGTACTTTAATGAGTAGGTGTACTTTAATGACATGCACCTGCTTTAATGACTGCTACCTGATGTATAATTAGTACATTTCGGCATGGTCGAGCATAAATAAATAAATAAATCCCTCTCGAATTTTGATTTTGTCTAGATAAATCAAAACCTCTAGTCAGATTACTATAGATAAATTACAGTAAATAGAATCTTGAAAATTAATGTTGACTAATAACAAAGTGCTTATATACAATTTTTAAATTTAAAATTGTTTGAGTGAAATAGATGAGGAGATTTTCTGTATTACTTTCTTTTATAAATTCTAGGATCCTAGGATTCAATATAAAAATTACAATAAATAACATCCAAAGACACTCCAAATCCACGTATAATGTATTCAAGGATGCTGTGCTCATAATTTTGTGCGTTCATATTTCCCTGGATGTGTACTAGTATTGTGCTGCGATTCCTTCCCAGAAGAGCGCTGAACCACCTTCTTACTGGAGCATCCAAGACGAAAGCTTCATTGTAAGCTGACATTGATACTGTTGTCATCTGAATGTAATGCAATGTTTAGGTACTTTATCTGTAAATAATGTTTCTCTCCATTGTTCCCGAGTCCAATTTTCATACATTCTTGCTTATCGTACACGCTGAGCTCTGTGATGATCAGGCTTCGAGACTTTGGACTCGATACAGTAAGTTTACTGTGCATGCACTATAGGTTGTTGACTCGCTGCAGGTAGGTAGAGATGTGTTGAGGTAACAACGTTGCTATTTAGAGTTGAGTACGGTAGTATGGGGAAACACACATATTATGTACATTCTGAAAATAAATATACATTACACAATGACAATGTCAAAAGAAAATTATACACAGTGTTAATGGTGGAAATAAGCATGTAGCAATTTTAATTTTTTCATTTATCCTATTGGTCGTCTTTAGGAAATTCAGTTACAGTACCGAATTGCAATGCACTACAAGACACATTTTCAGTGTCTCAAACGTAAATCTTTTTCGGTTATCTGCCAAAGTTTGTACTGTAGAAAGCTGTGCTCTACGTCGCATGACGTGATAAGAACAAAACGAGAAAACCTAACATCATTGCACTCTCTAAGAGACAGTCCTTTATTCTCGGGTGACTGTATGCCCACTAACTTACTGTTTATGTTACACAATGTTCCATATCCGGTATTTTTGCATAACATTGATTTCTACTTCTGTTTTACACGTTCAGTAACTGGTGTACTTGGTGTCTCATTAATTCTCTGCCTCAATTTTAAAATTAATTTGAGGGCTTCCGGTATCTCTTGCTCTGACTTTTCTTTTTATTTTTTATTTTATTTGGTTATTTTACGACGCTGTATCAACATCTAGGTTATTTAGCATCTGAATGATATGAAGGTGATAACGACGGTGAAATGAGTCCTGGGTCCAGCACCGAAAGTTCTCCAGCATTTGCTCGTATTGGGTTGAGGGAAAACCCCGGAAAAAAACCTCAACCAGGTAATTTGTCCCGACCGGGATTCGAACGCGGGCCACCTGGTTTCACGGCCAGTCGCGCTGACCATTATTCCACAGGTGTGGACGCTCTGACTTTTCTAACCGTGGAATAGTTTCAGACACAGTTTGAAAATGGGTTTGTATTAAAACCAAATTATTCGTCAAAACCTTCAAATTCAGAGCGTTTTTCTTTGCGTATTTGTTGTCATTCATTGTACAGTACCCCCACCCACTGTACGCTTTACCACTATACTCAGTACGCCGTTATGCGGATTTCCCACTAAACTGCTCTATCGGGTCCGAAGTCTCGAACCCTGGTGATGATAATTGAGACGCCCCCCCCTCAACGGTTTTTGAGAACGTAGGCCTATATCCTGCAGGCTATTTCGAACAGTTTGCATAGAAATATAGGCTCTGCAATGACAGTAGGGTTTCTTCGAGCGGAAATACGAGGGTATGCTGAAAAGTAATGCCTCCTATTTTTTTTTTTTTTGCCGCTGTGAATATAGTTAAAAATATTAGTGATAGTACATTGTATTCAGTGAACTTTCTGCTTTCAATGACGCAAGTTTCGGGTCTCTGCCAGTAGAGAGCTCTGAGTTATAGCGTGAAACTACTGGCCGATGAGCAATTGTGACTTAGTGAATAAATACACAAAACCATTCATAAAGTTCACAAAAACTATTAATTTTGACATATTGTAAATAGTAAATTCAAGGAAAATAGGTTAATTTGTTAAACAGTATTCTTCTAGACATAGTTTTCAAAAGTATTAACAATAGTGTAGAATTTTTTTTTAATTTGTAAACAGAGAAACAGAATAGGCTCCAAAATAGTGTTGTATAATGTATTTAAAAGATTCAACAATGTTGATACGTTGTAAATAGTAAATTTAAGTAAAATAGGTTAATTTGTTAAATAGTATACTTCTAAACATAGATTGTAAAAGAATTAACAATAATAGTCATTGTTTTTTTTTAATTTGTAAATAGAAAAACAGAACAGGCTCTAAAATAGTAATGTACAATGTATTTAAAAGATTCAACAGTACCATACAGTAGATGTTAACACGTTGTAAATAGTAAATTTAAGGAAAATAGGTTAATTTGTTAAATAGCATTCTTCTAAACATAGTTTTTAAAAGTATTAGCAATAGTACAGATTTTTTTTTTAATTTGTAAACAGAAAAACAGAATAGGCTCTAAAATAGTGTTGTATAATGTATTTAAAAGATCCAACAGTAGCATAGATGTTAACACGTTGTAAATAGTAAATTCAGGGAAAGTAGGATAAATTGTTCAATAGTATAATTCTAAACTTAGTTTTTAAAATGATTAGCAATAGTATTGATTTTGTTTTATCTGTAAATAGAAAAAGGGAATAGGTACTAAAATAGTGTTGTACAAAGTATTTAAAAGCTTCAACAGTAGCATAGATGTTAACATGTTGTAAATAGTATATTTAGAGAAAGTAGAATAGGCTAGCAATAATGTGTATACATTGTATTCGGAAGAATTAGCAATATTGTAATGTGTAGTCTATTAGCATGTAGTATTGCATTTTTGTAATGGAACATGCTTGTAAACAAGGTAAACAAAAAAATGGCGGCGTGTACCAGCACTATGTCGGTGGGTCTGAAGCAGCGAGCTGTGATCGAGTTCTTAACGGCAGAACATTTGGCGATAGCAGATTGATTTGGGTAGAAGGAGAACCATTGTATAATGGAATATTCCTAATAAAAATAATAGCTCAGTTATTTCTGTTCTTCTAGCTATGATTGCTTCTGGAGGAGTTAACCAGAAGTTTAATAATCGTATCAAAAATCTGTGATCGTTAGATCTGACAAGCACTTAGTGTAGGTAATACGTACTTTATATAGCACAGTAATGTCTTATACACGGAAAAAGAACTGGGAAGATAACTGTTCAGAAAGACGGACCTTCAGAAGTTAATTTGAAGAACAGGAAATGATGAAAGTAAGAAGCGGTGACAAGTGTGAGAAATGGGGATAAACACAGGAAGAGATGGTGGCAGAACTGAAGCATTCGGCCATTACAATGACGCAGGTCACAGTTGTAATGTTGAAAACAATAATTAAAGAAATGTGGAATCAAAATGACAGGAAGTAGGCAAAAATGAGGGGAAATAACACGAAGGATGATAAACACATCTCCTATACTGTTGGTGAGATATGAAACTGTCATATTACAAAACAACCCACAAATATCAATTTTAAATAATTAATTACCTATGTACTATGCACATGTAACTTCAACGTATTAAGAATTACACACACTAAATAACATTAACTAATTTTCAGTCATTTTTCTGTTCACATATGAAGAGTTCGCGGGAAAAACGATGAATATCACATTTCTGTTAAGGATTAGATAATGATCTAATTGAGTCTATCACTGCAAGATGTAGTACTGTTTCTATAGAAAATAAAGGAAAGGATTACTGTATTCGTGGTGATAATTCTCCTTTTTACCATTTTTCGTAAGAACAACATTAAATTTCGTAGTGATCTATTGAATTAAACGACATTTCATACAAGTTGAGATGACGCGAAGGCATTTCTTTCCCCTTCTACTTGCACCTAGTTCGTCAGTGACATAGATGGTAGCTGTTACCTCTTATAGCTGCACCCCCCAAGCTGGACACACGAGAAAATAAAATATTAAATAAAGTACTAAGTAAATAATAAAATACAGCCTTACAGATGTTTGATAATTACATGTTTGGGTAGATTTTAGTGCCGTTCATGCAATATTTTCAACTGATAATTAATTAAATGAAGGAATGTTAGCTTCTAGTATGCATTTAGAGGGGAACGACACAGTGCAGACTGTCCCATTCTGTATGCCGTAGAGTAGCAACTAGCGGTGAAGAAAACATTTATCTTCTGCTGTCAATAGCTTTTTAATGTGCCAGTTGATTTTAACAGCAAAGAAAATTAAATACAAACGCTTAGTGTAGACTTCCGAAATAAAGATTACTGGTACAAATGTTAAATAATTAAATTTGTCACTGTGTTGAAAGTCAATTAGTCGAATGTTTGTGAAATGGACAGTAGCATCTTCCCCATCACTGATGGTAGAGGGTGTGAGTAGAGGGGAAAGGCCTATCAACCAAACTGAAATGAGGATTAGATAATGACATCAGCCTTAACAAAACTGTGACTTCATCGTTTTTCCCGCGAACTCTTCATGTGTATTGTTGAAACAAAATTTCTTATTAAAATATCTATCTTACTCATCAGTAGGTAAATAGTAGTAGTGTGCTAAATATAGCGAAAATATTGCCCAAAAATATCTAATGCATTAAGGTGCATTAAAAAGCATTCACCTACTGCTAAGTAAGGTAGATATTTTAATAAGTAATTTTGTTTTAACATTAAATAAGATGTTTAAGGGGAGAGGATGGTATTTTTTGGTGAAAAATGAGTAAATTTAAAAAAAATTCTTTAAAATACTCTGTGATATGTGTGGAATGTATAGCATAACATTTTGTGGGCATTTGTGCCCTTATCAGACGTTGAGACGCCATTTTTAAACTCCCTGCGTTATGGATTTTTAAATCACTCGCCCGCTTTTATTGTTGTTTCTGGTAAATTGAATTTAAAAAAAAAATTTCTTTAAAATACCTTTTGATATGTGTGGAATGCACTGCATAACATTTCGTGTTTATTTGTGCCCTTATCGGATGTTGAGACGCCATTTTTAAACTTCCTGCGCTATGGATTTTTAAATCACTTGCTCCCTTTTATCGGTTTACGGTAACTTCATTTTTTTGCTACATTGCCAGACAAAAATGGATATAACTTCTGAATTATTAAAGATACATGCATGAAATTTAGAACACACATTCTTTAGACTATTAGGAAACTTTTCTCTGTAACAGAATTTTGTTAATTGATTTCATTTTAAAAATACGTCCGTTTGTTTGCAAGAAAGGAAATCAGAAAAGTGTTATTAAATTTTAATTGTTTATTTTACAAACGTAGGGACTAATATCAAAATTCTGTTACAGGCAGTTTGTAGAGCATGCTTTTGCAAGTACATTGTAAAAAACTGGATGAATCTATCTTTAAAAATGGTTTAGATATATCGGTTTTAGTAAAATCCTGCGCCCCAAATAATTTTTTTTCAAAATATTTATTTTTGGGTGATTTGCTACAGGTATGAGCTCTCTACATACAACAAATTAATATTTTACACCAAATAGGAAAAAAGTTAAAAAAATACCATCCTCTCCCCTTAAATTGATTGTTTTCGAAAAAAGATCATTGCTGCTCTTCGAATTACTTCTTCTTAAATTTATTTTCCAGATTATAAGCATTATTGGTGACTGTTTCAAGGTCTCATGCACTTAAGATAGAAATGCAATATTGTAATGTTGTACGGCTGACGTGTCGTACACAAGACAACGTGGAACGGAATGAAGGGTTACTGCAGTGAAACACAATTGACGATGTTTTACCTTTATTCGATTCATTGCGATTTTATATGTTTTTAGTACTGAAAGTTAATTCATTGGTTATTAGATGAACAGTAATCCATAGAAACACAACATGCTTCTAATTTTCCTTAGGTCGTAAACAGCTACTAAAACGCAAATAACCCAATGTGCACCCCAGAAACTTGAATTCAAGCCAGAAAACCTCAGCCGAGTCTACATCGAAAGCTAGGAAAGAAACGGAGATGATGATGATGATGAAAGAGGTGACGTTTAATTATAATGACGAAATGAGTTCGAGGTCCAACGCCGAAAACCACTGAACAACAATTTTTTTTTTCTATTAGTCTTGCTCCAAAATAAAAATAGGTGAATACTACTAATATCTGTGCCCTAAATCTGAATTTAAAATCCAAATTTCCCCCATCACTTACCATTTTCCGTGGAAAAAGTTTTGAAATTTTTTATGAAAAAAGTTCTCTTCTTTAATTTGTCACTGCTACTGGTAAAATTACAACACCCTAGGGATTCAAAATGCTTCATAATACTTCAAAAATGTGTACTGGATACAAAATGGATATTATATAGTTTAAAGCACACAACAATAAAAACATTTCATGCGTATAATGGGAAAAATCTCGGAATTTAAAAGGATTTTCTGAATGACTTCCGTTTATAACTAGACGCGGGACTGTCTTTTACATGGAATCAATAATAGTCTGCAAGCATGCTGGATGATGATCTTCCTTTATATCGCCTTTCCATTTCAGATATTTCTTGATGAAATCTTTCCCCATGCTCGTCGCTTATCGCTCCAAGTTTAGGAGGAAAGAAATCCCAATGAGAATGTAAAAAGTGTATTTTGAGAGACATATTACATCCCATTTTCTCATATGCACTTCATATTTTTATTTTATTGGGTTATTTTACGACGCTGTATCAACATCTAGGTTATTTAGCGTCTGAATGATATGAAGGTGATAATGCCGGTGAACTGAGTCCGGGGTCCAGCACCGAAAGTTACCCAGCATTTGCTCGTTGCACTTCATATGGTTTCCACAAAAAGTTATATGTAGTTGTCTGCCCTACAATTTTCAAGGAAATGTGAGCAAAATCTTTGAAAGAGCTCCATGCCATTTTTATGCAACGGAAAGTTTTTCCTCAAATAAAGAGTCAGCCATAACTATGTGAATTTTTGGACCGATGAAAATGCCCTCTTTTAATTTGCCTTCACTCAGAATGGTAAACTTTTCTTTTAAATACTGAAAACTACGCTCTTGTTTGAGTAGACCTCATTTTGAACTGTTACGAAAGTTATTGAATAGAACGGACCAATATCTGTTTATTATAAGTAAAAAAGAACATGCCAACAACCATAAGAAACCGGATATAAGTCATAAATTAATAAAATGCATTGCTTTTGTTTTGGTTTACAACCCCCAATCCGCGCAACATGTTTCCTGGGGGAGCGCTTATGAAACACAGACGTTAGGTCCTTTTTATAATGTCCACAATTTTAATGTCCATTACATAAAAGTCCATTACACTAATGTCCATAAATATATGTCCAATGAAGTATATGACCACTTTATTTTAGTCCACTTGCACAAAGTTTATGTCCACATTTTTATATCCACTATGCTTCAAATGATAATTAATAGCTTTGAGGTAAATTCTGACGTGTCCTTCTTCGTTGTAGTGGTTGTAATTCCGAATAATCTCTTCTACTCGACTTTAATTTTGTAGGTACGATCTTTTAATAGAGTGTTGCACATTTAAATGCCCGCCAAGCAATTGGATTATTATAATTTCATTATTCCTGTGGTTTTTCTTGATAAATTCCATGAATTTCCAGACCGACGCGTGATGTGTGACGATGTGTTTCTGAAAGCGGTTGTGCCAGCCCTCGACTATGTTAGTTGTTCGATGTTGTCCTGCCAGAACCTGATTATAAGTGTTCCATATTTCAGGTGCGAATCTAGGTGGCATTGCTCTTCTTCTTCCTCGAGCAGATGTTCCTCGGATGTAAGTTCTTTCCACGTGCAATGCTAAATCCGTTGCGTTTGGCTCATATTATCTATAAGGGAATTAAAAACAGCCTGAACATCTTCCAGTGGTACAAAAGGAATTGACATGAAAGTGGATATAAATAAAAGTGAACATAAATGAAAGTGAACTTAAATAAAAGTAGACATAACAGTCTTGGATCCAAAAAAATGGACGCACATAAAATGTGGACATAAATGAAAGTGGACAAAAATATTAGAGGACATAAGTCATATAGACATGGTTTCAATGGACTTAACGTCTTGGAAGCGCGCTTATTGAAATGTGAAATCACAGTACAGGGACATCATTTTATTTTTACTTCAATTTTTATTGTACCTAAGTTTTTGAATGTACTTCAATCCCACCCCTTCTACTAATGAAGTTCATAGTAGCCTTACGGTCATAGTAAACAGTACGTTCCGAAAATATGTTCGCGTTTTCCAGTGACGAAAGAGCTTTCAACATTGAATCATTTTCGCACAGGTACTGTCATCCATTTGCCTACGTCGTATCCCGGTTTCCCCCACCAGCTTTTATTCGCCAGCTAGTGGCTGGGCTGTCTTAGCTCTTTTCTGAGAACATTAATTTCTGTTAGGAATTGGACGTCTACGTAATATTATACAATTGTTAAAAATAACTTAAATAAAAGGACCTCGTTAAGCAATTAACTGTCACGTGATTTCCTCTCATTTCTACGACCCTACGACATAACCACTTGGATTGACAATAGATAGTATGTCTGAGTAATTTTATCTTTTCGGATCGGGCAGAAGTGAAGACTGAATTTACAGTACGTAAGGTACTCTTTTATAAAGTAGGTACAGAATTATTTCAACAGTTACTAGTACGAAGGACGAAACTGGTAATTGAGATTATGTACAATAGTCTATAGTGCGATAATATGCACATTAGAACTGAAACGTGTATCAAAATGAACGGCCACCATTTTAAAAAATGTGTTTAGATATCCATATTATGATTATTTTTCAATTTAACTTCATTCTCTACATTGCACACTAATGTGCTGTAGACAGTATAATATACACTGCATAATGAATACGTCTGAATGTATAGCTCAGTTCGTGAGTAAAAACACTCATTGTTAATACTGTACTGTATTTTGATTAAAGAAAAACCTAATGAAAATGATCAAACTCAAAAGCGCAATATTTCCTAGTTTACGTAAATGGATGAACTACTTTTCTTCCCTCCTATACCTAGTAAAGTGACTTGTTTGTATATTATGCCAGTATCAACGAACTCCAGTAGTGGAAAGGGGTAGCAAACGGCGTTGATTCAGAGGTATAGGCAAGTTAATATTAAAAATGTTAGTAAAAATAAAATGATGTCCCTGTATATCTTAAAAACGTTACGTGCTACGAAGAAAAGGAATGCATTTTCGGATTCAGCGCACACAAAACCATAAGGGACACATTGTTATAAGCCGGAGTAAAAATTCTTGTTGTTCAGTGAAATTATAGAGAAATTCTGCTTCAGATGACTGGTGGAAAATTCAGGAAAAATCTAAACTCTGTAATTTGTCCCAAGCAGGATTTCAACCCCGGCCCGCTCACTTCACGGTCAGACGTGGTCTCTATTGTAAACTCCACAGAAACTTTACTTCAAAATATAGGTGTCACGTGCCTGACTGAGCTACGGCTAAGTCAATCACAGCTTGGAATTAATATATTGTGTACGTAGCGTGTGGAACGTACGAGCAGAACAAGAGCCCGTCCAGTTTTGATACGATACAGGACCCACTATACTCGTTACGGCATTGAGACACATTCTGACCGGCCTGAAATACAAGGTGACACTCAGGTGTGTGCAGTAATTGAGTTGAACCGACTGCATCGCGAAAGAACCAGATGACACCACTCGCGTCTGGTTCACACACTTCACGACTCGGCAAGCTTTCAGGCCTCGAGAGCTCAGTCAACACGTCTCAAGGCGCGTGATGCCGCTCGCTAAATTGACACTTGAACGAGAAAGTGTGTGCCTCTCACAAGGCCGAGTTATGCAGTTACATGGACAGCGGGAGTTGCTGAGACCCATGCTCGCATTATGCTACAACCCAGTGGCGGTGCGTCAATAAGAGCACAAGAGCACGTGAACACTTTGTTTCCATTAATGCACGACTAGTTTTATTATTTAATACCGTATTGACGTAGTGGGGACGTATAATATCAGAATCGAGTATTTTAAACTTCCCGATCTTGCATAAACTTCTTATGTAAATTTGGCAACATCTGTTCACGTGCATGCCGTGCTCTTTTCAAGAAGGTTACAGGAATTTCACGCATGCGCGGGAGAAAATTGTCTTTTGCTGGCCTCTTATGACTCGTCAAGAGCACAAAGCGTTAAGTGAACAGTGAATCTATCCTACAGACGTCAGGTGCATCGATGCCTATCGTTCATGTACTCCTCCTCGAGGAGGAAATTTAATAGTCTATATTTTGGCCTATAGGTGTCAGCATCTCACTGTCGGAACATTTACTTTATGTGGATGTGTGTGCAGTGCTGCTACGAGAGTGTAGTTTGTGAGAATTCTATACATTAGTGTTAGCATAATAGCATAGTTTGGCTTACAAACACGTGCTGGCTGAATGTGATAGTGGTATGAATTTAAGTATCTGTATTTAGGAATAAATTAATATTTACTGGCATGTATTTATAGTAATTATAAGTTAAATTAAATTAAGTATGCGTCGGCTCTCTTCATTTCCGATTATTAAATCTGAAACAGTGGCCATAGATTATATATATATATATATATATATATATATATATATATATATATGTTAAATTCAATTAAGTATGCATCAGGCTCTCTTCATTTCCGATTATTAAATCTGAAACAGCGGCCATAGATAATATATAAGTTAAATTAAATTAAGTATGCGTCAGGCTCTCTTCATTTCCGATTATTAAATCTGAAATAGCAGCCATATATAATATGCGTGTTAAATTGAATTAAGTGTACGTCAGACTCACTTCATTTCCGATTATTAAACAATCTAAAACAGCTGCCATAGATAACATGCATGTTGAATTGGGGATCCGGATTATTTGCCACGAATGATTCATCCTACGGACGATTCATCACACATTACATTTTCGTCACCGGTAGGATTGTCACTTATTAAACTTTTGTCACCGAACGATTTGTCTTTGTTAGTTGTTTTGTTAGTTTCTATCAATCACCGATGGCTGATAGCTTTAGCGTATGTCTCCGTAGAAGATGTTACAGAATATGCATTTGATTACCTGAGAGATGTAGCTGAAGGTCTACTTCCAATTTTAGACTACGCGGAAGATAATTATATTAGAGGCCGAAGACGTGGTAGTGGAAGACAACAGCCTCCTTTCCCACCTAGCATCTGGAACTGCTATAATAGAACTCTAATGAATATGCCAAAAACAACAAACTCTTCTGAGGCTTGGCATAGGAGATCAACCTTATAATGCCTTATAATAATATGTGAAATACACATAACCAAATGGTATAGGGATATTTTATAATGAGGCTTAGGGACCGGGATGACCAAAGATCGCGGTAAGTTTTGTAACGGTTTGACTACAGTGTGACGTCAGTGTATTCAAATCTTCGCGACCTTCTGCGAGGACAAACCAACGAGTTAGAAAAAGAATAATATAGAGTGGCCATGTTGTCCTGTACAGAGCTCTTTGCGGTGCCACCGCGAAACACGGCAGATCTGAGTTAAGCGTCCACCGTTGTAAAAATTCGTCTGCTTACAATGTTGTGTATACGGAGGTAGAGCTACGAAAAAAACAAAGAAAAAACAAGCCTGTTGTGTGTGCTGCATATAACTGCAATGTCAAAAGAAAAAAGACAACTGATATATCATATTTCATGTGAATTTTATGAAGTTAAGTCCATAGTTTTGTTAATTAGCAGCATTTTTTTTCATGCATAAATGTCTAACAACGCCCGGTATAACATGTGGTGTGTACAGTGTTTTTCTTTTCTTGCAGATTCCCTTTGAAAAAAAAAAAGGAACTGTTGAAACAGTGGATAATAAGTATGAAACGAGACAAATGGTGCCTCCCCGAGCTGTTACTTTCTAGAAGTTCTTTCAGTACTCCATCAAAATACTTGTTTATAATTTATGATACACTTTCACACAACCTATTGTTCAAGTCCCAAAATTATTTACTGTAGTTTTGGTGAAGTGCATTTTCTTGAAAAAAAAAAATGAAATTAACACTGTTTTCATTATATCATAAGCTTTACGTTTCGTAAGTGTTCTGTAAATGTGCAGGAAAACCAGCAATTGTCTGTACTGCCTTGTGAACAACTGCCTCCAACTCCGTGTCATGTACATATATTTGTCTTCTGAATGTGGAGAGCATGGGAAGCTGTGTTTCGTGGGATGCCATTTAACCCTTGTCGTGTTTTTTACCCACTGATTTAACAAATCTTTGTTTTCTAAAGGAAAAGTGTAGGTTTCTCTGTTGTACAGGGACATCATTTTATTTTTACTGACATTTCTAATATTAACCTGGCTATACCTTTGCCTTAAAGGATGTGAACCGGAAACACCGTTTGCTTCCCCCTTCCACGACTGGAGTTCGATGATACTGGCGTAAGATACAAACAAATCACTTTACTAGGTATAGGAGGGATGAAAAGTAGTTCATCCATTTACGTAAAGTAGGAAATATCGCGATTTTGAGTTTGATAATTTTCATTAGGTTTTTCTTTAATCAAAATACACTACAGTATTAACAATAAGTGTTTTTATTCGCGAACTGAGCTGTCCGTTCGGACGTATTAATTATGCAATGTATATTATACTGTCTACAGCACATTAGCGTACAATATAGAGAAAGAAGTTAAATTGAAAACAATCATAATATGGATATTTAAACACATATTTGAAAATGGTGGCCGTTCATTTCGATACAGATTTCAGTTCTTTTTTGCATATTATCGCACATAGACTGTTATACCTAATTACAATTACCAGTTTCGTCCTTCGTACTAGTAACTCATGTTGAAATAATTCTGTACCTACTCTATAAAAGATTACTTTACGTACTGTAAATTCAATCTTCACTTCTACCCGATCCAAAAAGATAAAATTATTCAGACATGCTATCTACTGTCCATCCAAGTGGTTTTGTCGCAGGGTCGTACAAAGAGGAGAAATCACGTGACAGTTAATTAATTAACGAGGCCTTTTTATTTATTTTAAACAGTTGTATAATATTAAGTAGACGTCCAATTCCTAACATAAATTAATGTTTTCAGAAAAGAGCTAAGTAAGCCCAGCTACAAAGGGACGGGCAGAAGTGAGAAGGGGATGCGACATAGGCAATCGGACGACAGTACCTGTGCGAGAATATGATTCAATATTAAAAGCGAACATATTTCTGGAACGTACTATACCCACTAACTCAGTACTGTTTGTGTTTACTATGACCGTAAGGCGACTTTGACTGTATACGCTTGGTTCTGTATGGAGTACGGTTGGAAGTTTACTAGTAGAGGGGATGGGAGTGAAGTACATTAAAAAAACTCAGGTACAATAAAAATTGAAGTAAAAATAAAATGATGTCCCTGTATATACCTAATGCGTAAGTAATTGCAGTGTATTATTTTTATTATTATATTTGTAATTATTGAAAAGTGTTTTTCTCTTACATTTAATATGTAATTAATATATTTTCTGAAGAAGAAATCTTTAAGTGTTGAGTGCTTTCTTAATGAACAAAATTATGAAATATCTTTTATTTCTGTTCCTTGTGTCCTTACTGCTTATATAGAGAAGACGATGAGCTGTAGCTTATAAGAAGTAGGCCTATTTCAAAGACAAACTATTAATCAAATAAATGGTTCACTAGTAATAAAGTTAAACTAAATACGGATAAAACCGCTACAATTCCGTTTCAAACCCAGTAATAGCAATCAAATATTAAAATTGTATTTCGACACTCGCATCCAAAATAACGCAAAACTCTGTGGTAGGCCGTATTGTTGTTAGTATTTTGACTGGAAGGACATGAAAGAACATAATTGAACACCTACATGCAGTAATGGGGTAAGTATGAATATATTTCGTAACTACTTACCCCATTATTGTACGTGGGTGCTCAATTATACACTAATAATTATCTGTGGTGCCACAGCCCTTGAAAGGCTCAGACAGACCAGCCGGCTGTTGGCCTCACGTTCACATTTCGATAATAATTATACTTTACTGTAAAAAAAAAAAAAAACTGAAAGCGTGTTTGGTCATGTTTTACTCAGTTTACAAGCTTGGAGGTAATGGTTGTTTACTACAATTAGAGTTAGGGCCTACTTTCATTCTATATCTTATGGTATAATAAATAGTTTTGCAACGTGTAGAGACTGGGAAAACAATTTAATAAAATCATCCGAATCATACTCGTTCATTTTATAGGCAATCTTGCGGGTCGCATTTAAAAGAACCTAGGAATATCAACCTTTTCTTCAGTATATTTGCTAGGACTTCTTGTCATACGTACATGATTTTGCTTAGGTTATTCTTTTAAGCTTTCCTTCTAGGAATAGCTCAAGTGTTTTGAATTTACCGTACATAAGGTCTTTATTTTAGATTAAGTTACTAGCACATATTTGAGGAAATACTAGGTTTTTCCACTTCAATTGAACTGATTTATGCAAACGGAATTTTGACAGCTGGCGATTGCAATTTAACTTATCGCCACGCCCACTTTGTTTTGGGCGCTTAAGTTAATGGCGGACGGTCGTTCAGTTTTCTTCAAATATGTCGGCGCAATGGCCACTCTATATCTCTCTCTTTCGAACTCGTAGCAAAATTCCGTTTATTTGCATAAGCAATCTCACAACCTGCTCTTGACAATCTCACACGATTGATGATCCTGCCCCGAGCCTCTCGTCAAAACATGGCGGTCTATAGTACCTCCAGCCTCCGCAAGGAGTCCTTTTCAAAGGTATACTGCCTCTCTATTATTTTGATAAATGTAATTTTTTTTTTCATTTGTGTTTTTGTACTGGTTCCGTTATATCATATCATTTATTGTTCTCAGCTGACATACAATGTACAGATGGACATGTCAGTATATTTAATTACAATAAAATTCTTGATGCGAATAAATATTATGAAAACAAATAGTCCTCTAACACCACCTTAAACTTATTACAAACTTGAAATTATGTCAAGTAGTAATTTGGTTATAATGTGGTAAACGGAAACGGGAGACTTTGAATAATGAGGTGTCCCGTAGTTTCCAATGAATACTTTATTTCATATTCTTGTATGATACAGTTTAAATAATAATATTTCACAACATATATATTATTATTACTATTACTATTATTATGTATTTGTATTAATTGTAGACTTGGGTCAGTGGAAGAGCAGGCCTTAACTCTGCCAGGTAAAATAAAATAAATTATTATTATATTTTTCGGATACATCAATATTTAATTCACACATTTCGCTATTGTTTTTGTAAAAAGCTGATTTATAAATGAAAAGTAGTAATTAAGACTTTAAAATTTTCAAAAATGTCTCTTTCCCTCGGATTTAAATGAAATGTACCGTAAATTGTCATATTCGTTTCAGCATAATTAAACCCTCTCAATACAGGTACCATTGCCCCAGAGAATTATAAGATAAGACGGACTGAGCATAAGCGAAATATCTGTATTAATAAGTTTGTACCACCAAGAGTTTAGTATTTATTGTGTTTATAGGGCCTACTCCAATTTTATTTTTATTAATGCGTAGGGCTCTTTTTGTTAACAAAGAGGAAAGTAAACACGGAAATTTTACTTGAAGCAAGTAAAGCGATCGGTTTGGAAGTAAATCCCGAAAAGACGAAGTATATGATTATGTCTCGTGACCAGAATATTGTACGAAATGGAAATATAAAAATTGGAGATTTATCCTTCGAAGAGGTGGAAAAATTCAAATATCTTGGAGCAACAGTAACAAATATAAATGACACTCGGGAGGAAATTAAACGCAGAATAAATATGGGAAATGCGTGTTATTATTCGGTTGAGAAGCTCTTATCATCCAGTCTGCTGTCCAAAAATATGAAAGTTAGAATTTATAAAACAGTTATATTACCGGTTCTTCTGTATGGTTGTGAAACTTGGACTCTCACTCTGAGAGAGGAAAATAGGTTAAGGGTGTTTGAGAATAAGGTGCTTAGGAAAATATTTGGGGCTAAGCGGGATGAAGTTACAGGAGAATGGAGAAAGTTACACAACACAGAACTGCACGCATTGTATTCTTCACATAACATAATTAGGAACTTAAAATCCAGACGTTTGAGATGGGCAGGGCATGTAGAACGTATGGGCGAATCCAGAAATGCATATAGAGTGTTAGTTGGGAGACCGGAGGGAAAAAGACCTTTAGGGAGGCCGAGACGTAGATGGGAGGATAATATTAAAATGGATTTGAGGGAGGTGGGGTGTGATGATAGAGACTGGATTAATCTTGCACAGGATAGGGACCGATGGCGGGCTTATGTGAGGGCGGCAATGAACCTTCGGGTTCCTTAAAACCATTTGTAAGTAAGTAAGTAAAAGGAAAGTCAGCTCTTGCATCAAACACAATGTGTCATTATTGCGTCAACTGTAAGAACAGTTTTATTCAACAAAAGCCTCTGCCTAGTTGCGAGACACGTGTGAGATCAATGTTTGTTTCAAATTATATTAGACTACACGATGTGTTCATCACGCGAAAAGAAGTGTAGCTAGCTGTGGCTCCAGTTATTTCTGAAAACAATGTTAATCGTAAGTATCTTATCGTTTCAATAAAATGTGGTGAGTTATGATCATGAGTAACTTTCTATTAGTGTCATTTTTTAATTATTATGTTGCATCCTAAGAGGTTATTTGTAGTTTTAATAATTGCAATTTTCAAAAGTTCTCTTGGTTAGTTCCAATTTCAAATGAATTTTTCTAAACAATTATTGGATTTTTTTTTTTTAATTTTCGTCACTATCTTTCCTATATTTTACTCCTATTAGTTATATATGTCGTCTCTCTTGAAATCACTTGGTGAGCACTGAATTACATGATTTCATATTAGGTTAGATTAGTTGTAAGGTAATTAAATTTGTGACGAAGTCAAAAAATTACTTATTTTTCTTCTGCCGATTAAATTCATCCGTCCTTAGGTGCTTTGCTTTGGTTGCATCGAGTATAGCTTGTCATTTAATATCTGGGCTATATTTAGTGAAACTAATAAAACATAGGTCTACAGCTGTTATAAAACGTGAAGTTTTGTGTGTATTTTACTTTTTTACTTATTAACATAGGCTTAATATGTAACTCAATTCACAATAATACTAACTTCATCACAGTCATTTCCTACAACATCCGAGCCACGCCCCTTTGTTTTGACTAAGCAAAACATGGCGGACTAATGTTCAATTGTCTTCAACTAGAAGGCGTTGTAGCCTCTCTATAGTATCTAACTCGTTGGTTTTCCCGGTCCCGCGTTCATTTTGGCAATGGCGACTGAACAGTTAATAGAGATTATACAAGCTTGGACATCGGATGAAAAGTGGGCTCTCGGAGCGTTATTACAATAATTTCTGCCGCTAGCTTCGCCTCGAAATGTTGAATAGTTCCATTACTAAGCATTGCGTATCGTAAAAATTCTTTAATTAATTTTGCATTACTCATCGAGTACAAAGATTATAAAAATGCCAAGCATATGACGATCTTATTTTAGACTAGCCGTACCCGTGCGCTCCGCTGCACCCGTTAGAAATAAATATACAGTAATTACATAATTAAAATAGGGCATTTGATCCAGGGAACATTCGTGTTTGATAGAATGATAAATCGTTTAATATGTTACTTAATTTAAATTGCATCCAAATAATTAAAATGCGATCTTTTGGTCCAGACACACTCATTCGGTGCAATGACAATTCCTTTAACCTGTTTCTTAATTGTATTACATGCAACCATAGTTTAATGAAGATTGACATCATTTAGATTTAATGTGTATACTTTATTTTACTTGTTATAGATTTCCATTGAATTATGGTAATAACTTGATTTTAACCCTTGTTTTCTACATATTCAGTAAATGGTGCTTGGCCCACTATGGTTCTGAACCCTTCAAATACCTTAAATTATATTATATAATATTGCATTACGTATTATATTATATTATATTATATTATATTATATTATATTATATTATATTATATTATATCAGAAGTTACTGTAATAACATTATAGCATTATGTCCATCTAGAGAAACTACACTTTCCAATGGTGAAATAATAATTAATTATACAAATCGGTTAATTTAGCTTCCGATATTAATTCATACAAACACAGAAACATTCTCTGTAAGCTATCTTTCATAGCTTTCGATTGTTGCTGTCCAAGGCCCCATATAGACGAATTCATTTGTTTTTTAATTCATTACACGGCCTTAGATGGCAGTTATTTTAATTTTAAAATTCATTTATCTCATTAAATATCAGTCCTATCAAAATTTTTCATGGAATAAAACTTATCGCAAATTATTTTTAAAGAAACGTTTGTTATGTAACATTTTTCACAAAAATCAATAATAAGCGAAATATTTCGATTTATTTAATTCAGGCCCACTTATAACCCCCCTTTTAAATAATGTATTTTGAATGCCATATAGCCTAAAATCTAAGTTACAACGAACTTAATTTATATTCCAATTTTCATCGAAATCCGTTCAGCCATTATCGCGTGAAAAGGTAACAAACATACAGACAGACAGACAGACAGACTTACAAACAAAAATTTAAAAAAAGCGATTTTCGGTTTCAGGGTGGTTAATTATATATGTTAGGACTAATTATTTTTGGAAAATCGAAAATTACCAGAAAAATTTCGGCTACAGATTTATTATTAGTATAGATTTATTGATGACTTGCAGATTTTCAGTGTGATTTAATGGAATTTACAATTTTGTGTCTCGTAAGTCTGTATTTGTTAAATATAAAATTTTGCTTCCAAACTACATTCTTCATCTGATTCATTTACTTTCGCAAGTTGATAATTTTCAGTTTCGTGTTTTTCCTTCAGATTTCTTTCCCTCTAATTCGTTTTAATTGTGAAAGTGAACTACCGATGTCTTCTACTTTCAGGCATTATTATTATTATTATTATTATTATTATTATTATTATTATTATTATTATTATTATTATTATTATACAGTAGTTATTGATGCAATAACGATACTAATGATTTACGTAAAATGTTGTCCAAGCAAGGAAAAACAAAAATTGATATTGCAGAAGAAACCATAATATAATGCAATAATTATCAACAAGTATAATAAAATAAATATGTTAGCATTTTGACACACGTAATCAAGAGAACCATGCATTGAATACCACTGTATTAGAGGATGCGTGCTAAAAAAACTTTACACATTTTTCACGATCAGTGAAAGCAAAGACTTTATACTAACAAGACGGACATCTTTGCGAAATATTGAGCGACATGAACAACAGCGCCACTAGCGGCTTGAACTTGCGAAGAGTTAACTCTGTGCTCTGCATGTGCCATTAAGGTTCAGCTACTCTGTAATTAATTTCAATTTATTCATAGTGTTTATGTTAGTGTAGTAATGTAGTGTGTACAAAGATCTGAAGTATGCCTGGAATGTATTATGCAGTATACGGTTCCAATAATCAGGAAATACAAAAGGATTCCCGATCTTTCTTCCGATTTCTGAAGAACAAGCTGCAGTAAGTATCTTGCCGCTTTTTAAAAGATTTTAAATAATAATTATTACAATGAAATATAACATTTATATTTAGCCCTGTAGTTTCCACGTAACTCTGTAATTTCCCCATGTAGTTAACATTTTTCTGCTAATTTAGATATTCGTTGTAGTAAAAAACAAATAAGTTAATATTTTATTTTTCCGCTTATGCCGTAATGCGCTGGCAAATAGGGTGAAATCCAGCAAGGTCACAACACTCATATTTTCTATAAAGAGTACTGCACTGGAGATATATGTTTTCCAAACACCAATGCTGTTGCACTGTATGTACTTGGTAATTTTAGGAATGTATAATTCACAGTTTCTTGAGTTTTTAAACAGCAACAGGAACAATGTAAAATCCAAGTTGAAACAATGCATCCAGATTCCTACATGTGTAAATGTTATTTGTTGTTTGAATGTTTTTACTGACAAATGTGTCAATGCACTAAATCAAAAGTCACTGAAAAGTAAAAGGAAGAAAGAACACGAAAAGTGCATCAAAGAATCCGAAAGCCAAAAATATAATGCATGATTAATGTTATGCATTAGAATAAATTGAAGAAGAATTGTGTAACTTTTGTTTTTTAATCATTTTTTTCCCCTTCAAAATGATTTTATTCTTACATTTAAGCTAAATACTGAACAAAATATGCATCTTACGAAATTTCCTCATCCAGTCCCGCAAATTAAATGAAAAGTTTTAATTCCCGCCTGATTTGAGAGTTCGAGCCGCTAACCCTTTCTTACCTATAGATACCATATGGCAATAATTAACTTTATAGCATTTATATACTTGTGTGTTACATATGAAGGTAAATTTTGCTGGATAACTTCTATTTCAATACATTTTCATCAATATAGTTTTGTTTCAAATGTTGCCACTCCCGTAACTTGGTCACTAAATTGGTCCTAATACAGCTATTTGTTTCAACATGGATTGCTTGTAAATTTAATTTGGGTTAGAAAGGGCTAAGATGTCTCCCTGTTATATCGTGCGAAATACTGTAAGATGTCCGTCTTGTTAAGGTAAGCGTTCACTACATCATATCGCACTCCTCGTACGAATCGCACGCAACGGATATTTTAAGTGCAGTGCGTTCACTTTAACGGCTCCACCTCATCGCCTCATCGGATTCCCCTATCAGCTGTTTAAAACATGACGTCGTACGATATTGACATTGCTGAAAACTAAGGAGTTGAGGTTAGGTGTATTAATTATGACTGCTAGCGAATAAGCATTTGTAATTGCGTCATGCGTCTTAATTGAAGAGGAAGAAACGAAAGAAATATTGGTTACACAATATACAGAGTGTTCCGCTTATAAGTATAACAAAAGAAATAGCTATAACTTCTGAATTAATACAAGTATATAGTTGAAACCAACTGCTACAAAGAATGAAAACTGGGAATTTTTGTTACCTTATGTTCCATAAACCTCAACATGGCTTCCATTGGTGGCACGGGAAATATCCAACCGGTATTCAACCTCTACCCAAGTGTTATGAAGCATCTGTGGTGTAACATTGTTGACAGCAGCATAAATTCTTTCTTGTAAGTCTGCCAAATCACGTACTGGCGTCCTGTAGACCTGGTCCTTAACAAACGCCCACAGGAAAAAATCAGGTGGTGTTAGATCTGGTGATCTGGCAGGCCATGTGATGTACGGTGATCCTCTTCCGATCCATCTTGCAGGGAATTGTTCGTCTAAGAATGTGCGAACCATGTTGGCAAAGTGTGGTGGAGCCCCATCTTGCTGGAAAATTGCTCCATCTGGGAGTTGTGGCACAGCATACAGTTGCAACATATCCAGGTACGTGTTTGCAGTGACTGTCTTTTCAGCAAAGAAATAGGGACCAATGATTCTGTCACGCATGATCCCACACCAAACATTCCATTTAGGGGAATCCCGTTGGTGTTCAATTACGACACTTGGATTTTCCGACCCCCAGATGCGACAATTGTGTCGGTTTACTTTTCCACTGACGTGGAAGGTTGCCTCATCTGAGAAACAGACTCGAGTTAGAAATGTGTCGTCATCGTCCACTTTATCCAACATTGTTTCTGCAAAGCGTTTTCGTTCCAGTTTATCATTCGGCGTAATCATCTGATGAAGTTGCAGCTTGTACGCTCGCAAACGCAATCTTTTATGGAGCACTGTATGCACTGTTGTTGGTGGGATGTTCAACTGCACACTAGCCTGTCGAATGGATTTCCGCGGGCATCTCTGAAATGCCTCGCGAATGCGTTCGACATTTTCGTCAGACACTTTACGCTTGGAATGTTTACCTGCATTAGACAACAAACTTCCTGTTTCTCTGAGCTGCCTATCCCATTTCATTATTGAGACGTACGTCGGTACAGCTTCCCTCGGTCTAAGATTGTACTGACGGCGAAACAAGCGCTGTACACGAATTATGGATCTATGTTCTGCTAATGACAGCACACAAAAGGCTTTCTGCTGTGGCGTCCACATGCTGACTGACTAAAGATACGATACGAATTCTCTTATTTAATGATCTGCGCATGCGTGAGTCTTCTAAAAATAAGTAACAACAATGGATTAAAACTTCCCAATTTCCTCTTTACAATGGTACCAATCTTAACCCATTTGCATGCATTGTTATGAAATTATAACTATTTCTTTTATTATACTTATAAGCGGAACACGGTGTATATGTAATACTGCAATATCAATGAAACGAGAGATGTACAATGTCGATATCCGACGCCCACTTCAAGTACGAAACAGCTGACCAGAATAAACCAAGGAGGAAATCAAAACGTGAGGCAGATAAAAAATACTGCGGACGAAGAATTAGGGAAACAGCTGGAAGGGTCTAAGGTCAGGAGCATAGACAAGACTAATGGAGGAAATGCAAGAGAAGACATGTGAAGAACGGGTGAAGGAATGAAGCGACTACCAGATATTAGTGATTGTGAGGACAGAATAGATAGGTCTTTGGAGAGGTTATTAGCGAAGAAGAAGAGTGCTAAAAAGTGAGTGCAAGAAAGTTAGGAGTGGCAAAAGTGTAAGAAAAGGAACAGAGAAGAAAGTGTTAAGTGTAAGAAGATAGTGTAATAGTGTAATAAGATAAGACTATCAAACAGTGAATACAAGAGAATTAAAGTGAAAAAAAAATCTGAACAAATGAGAAGTGGAATGAGAGAGAAATTGCAAGTGTAATTAAGTGAATTAGATATTTCATGTTTTTCAATGTTATGGTTTGGGAGTAGTATCAGGGGTACTATAACTGTAGGAGTATTATAGAAATAAATTTATGGAAAGAGATAATAAAATAGGAAATTTAGGAGTGAAGCGAAGAAAATGGGATCAATACATAAATAAACAGAGGATAGAAAAAAAATAAGTGATGTAAGTGTTGTAAAATAGAGTAAACAGAAAAGTTAGCAAGTAATGTAGGAGAAAATAGCTCGAAAATAATGATTAAGAGTAGGTAGGATGTAAGTGTAGAGAAGAAAATAAATAAAAAATGTAAATTATTAAGGAAGGAATATGCAATATTTAATAGGTGAGCGAGAAATGGAAGGGAGACAGCCTAGGTATGAGGGAGAGAATAGAAGAGGATAGAGAGGGAAGGTCATAGAGCAATTCAGTTATAACAGAACATTAGAAAGTAATCAAGAAATACTCGGCAAAGAAAACATTAATAGAAGAGTTGTATGTATTAAAGGGATGGTGGATCGAAAAACAGAAATGTGAAGGTCCACCATAACTGTGAATTGTAAAGTTGACTGACAAATAAATATATCATATCATATCATATCAATATATATATGTAAGAAATGACTTCATTACTGTAATGGGAACGCCTCAAATTATATAATTCTTCGCAATTTTCTACACGCGAAATAAGTTTTCCGTCTGCCATTTTGGCGCGACTCTGAACACTGCACAACATAATAGTAACATTTGACCAATTAAAATTGATTTATTAAAGAAGGCCATGATCGCACGCATTGGAAAAGTTGCCCATCCGAGAAACGTGGACGGATTTGCCGACAGGCGATGCGTCCGATACGATGTAGTGAACGCGGTTATATAACAATTACAGCAAAGATAGTCTTTTTCCGATCCGTGCGATTCGTCCGATGAGTGCGATACGATGTAGTGAATGCTTACCTGTAGCATAAAGTCTTTGGTGAAAGCCACTGAGTGCGCCGTAAGGAATGAGAGCATATTGTATGAAAAAAAGAATTTCTGTTCTCTTAACCGGAGTTTCGGTTAACCAAGGTTCTACTGTGAGAGCAAGAGTGTAGTAGTGTGAACGAACCTTATGATCATCTTCGGCAACTGCAAGAAGCAGTACTTCTCCATCAGAAGAATCCTATTCGTGACTTCATCCCGCTTTGGTGTGAAGACAACAACGAATTTCGCAGCGATCGCGGGATTACAAGTTTCGCGTCCCGCGTTGGTGTGAGCAGACCTTAATTTAGCTTTGTCGGGATTTGTCTCTTGATTTTTAATTTCCTGCGTGGCATTTCCACTGAAGCTGAAACCCCATAAAAGCCATTACTAAATACTGTTTTTGATTACTCGTAAGAGTAACTTATTTACAGAATTATTTAAAACATAACGAGATCCACCTGAAGACAGTTGTCTCCAGGTACACTGTCCCTAGGTACATCAGGAATCAGTAAAATAAATATCAGCTAGTTTTCAAAACTGAGATACTGAAAACAAGCCAAAAACCATATGGATTCGTAAGACCTGTAAGTCTTGAAGTTCCTAATAACCAAGAAAAGTTAACAAAAAATTACAAAAATGAAGATCGGTAATACAGACGTGGACAAATTATTAACAAAATTGACGATTTTTATGATAATTCTGTTTAAAAAATTTGATATTTCAATTTAGACTACAGTTGAAAATTTTGCATATTTCTATCATTACAATAGACTGAAATATGCAAAAATGTCAACTGTAGTTTAAATTGAAGAGTTAAATTTTGTAAAAAACATATAATAAAAATCTTCAATTTTGTTAATAATTTATAAATTAGCAAAAATTTCAACTACAGTCTAAATTGAAGAGTCAAATTTTGTAAAAGTATAAAATAAAAATCTTCAGTTTTGCTAATAATTTGGAAATATCCCAAATGTCAACTGTATTCCAAATTGAAGAATCGAATTTTGTAAAAATATATAGGCCTAATAAAAACCTTCAGTTTTGCTAATAATTTGTAAATATGCAAAAATATCAAATGTAGTCCAAATTGAAGAGTTAAATTTTATAAAAATATACAATGCAAATCTTCAATTTTGCTAATAATATGGAAATACGCAAAAATGTCAACTGTAGTCTAAATTGAAGAATCATATTTTGTAAAAATATATAATAAAAATCTTAAATTTTGCTAATAATTTGTCCACGTCTGTATATTGGCATTATGATGTCAGAGAATTTGAGCTATCTGAACTCTAAATATGTAAGCAATTCTACAGGTCATTGGCTTTGTGTGATATTGTTTATTATAATGTGTGTTTGTGTTTTGTTTTATTCTGAAAAGCAATTATTTCTCAAAACTGAAGACAAATTGATTTTGGAAAATAGGAAAATGATGTAGAAAAATTGACATTTCACTGAAAACTACTATTTTTCCGCACATCTTTGGGTTCCAAGCTTCAAAATGAGCGTTATTTATTAAAATCCGTTCAGCCGTTTTCCCGTAATTTGCATTACCAGTTCAAATTATATAATTATATAGATTTGTTAATCTATTGCAACTCAGTGACTTTGTTTTAAATAAGTTATATTTATTTTAAGTCCGGTCATGCTATTTCAATTATATTTTTGTTTGCTCTTTATAAATTATCAGCATTGTCCGACATGTCAAGATGCTTGATGATGTTGATGGTAATTATTATTATGTTTATAATTTCGTCTAAGGGAGATCCTTCTAGTTGAGTCTCTTTAGGGTTTTTGGGCTACTCTTTGTGTTGTTGGTCCTACTACATCTTGCCAACTAGTTGTTACTTACATGATTGAAAACAGAAACGTTTAATTCTTCGGACATGAGCGATCTATCTATTTCTCTGGTTTTAATTGTTGCAGAGGGAAAATATTCAGGTACCGTAGCCTATTTCTTGATGTAGTTTGTTTTTTTTTTTTTCAATTCCGGGATATACTTTAACTGTCGACAAAAAATCATTTAGCGGCCTGAATTCAATTTAAATACCCTACTCTTTATATAACAAACACTATAATTCATTTAATATCATAATCTGTAATAATAATAATAATAATAATAATAATAATAATAATAATAATAATAATAATAATAATAATAAAGATCTGGCGCTATTAGCATCTTCATAAGAGGATTTACAAAGATCGCTTCATAGTCTCCACATAATTTCTGGTCAATATAACATGGAAATTTCACCCGATAAAACAAGAATTATGATATTTTCTGGCACAGACCCAATTCAAAGTAAAATATGTTTAGAAAACAAAATTCTGGAAAGGTTGAATGAATTCAGTTACTTCGGATAAAACCTATCTTTTCATTCTGAAAGGGATATCTCCGAGAAAATAAAAAAATACACTAAAGCTTGAGCATAACCGATAGAGCTGCAATTGTTAAAAAATATACCCTTTTACGCCTGTATAATATTCTCGCAAGACCAGTTTTCTGTTATGGAAGTGAGGCATGGTACTTAAAAGAGTTCATTATATTAGCAGAATCACAGCATGTGAGATGAGATTCATGAGGACTGCGGGATACACTAAATTCGATCACAAGCGAAATGAGGATGTCATGGAGGAACTAAAGACTGGACCAGTGATGGAATACATTTGACGATCACGTCAACAGAATGAGCAACAACACCCCTATAAAGGGGCAGTTCCCTTATACAATCGTAATTAGATTCTGTATGCAATAAACATATGCTACATATAACTACTGGGTAACGTTCCATGAAAACATGTTAGAAGACAAGTTATTAATTTTGTCTAAATGTATCCCTACAAAGGGATAGTTCCTCTCATACAATCGTAATCAGATTTTGTATACAAAAAATGTATGCTACACGTAACTACTGTACAAAGTTTCATGAAAATATGTTACATAGGACACAAGTTATTAATTTTGTCTTAATGCACCCCCTATAAAGAGGGCGTTCCTCTTATACAATCATAATCAGATTATGTATACAATAAAATATATATGCCACATGTAACTCCTGTGTAAGGTTTCATGGAAATATGTTAGAAAGGAAACAAGTTGTTAATTTTGTTTAAATGCACCCCCTATAAAGAGCTAGTTCCTCTAATACAATCATAATAAATATACTACTAGGTTCAAAAAGTTCCCGGAATTTTACTACAATTTTTCGTATTAATATATAACAAGGGATATTATACATTTATTTTGTTGGTAACATTCATGATGTCATTTCCTTAAAGTTTGTTGATAATGGCAATTATTGGTTTTGAGTTGTAGGCATTTGTTTATCATAGTGTTTTGTTTGTTCGTCGCATTTTGTAATTATGTCCACAGAGCAAAGTACAAACATCCAGTTCTGTGTTTTGCTGGGGACATGATCAGTATGGCTGATGAAGATGGTGATTTCTTAAACAAAATGAAACTGGTGCTACTTGTACGACCCAGTCCCTAAACGACAGTCATCTGAGTGGAAATCGAAAACATCTCCTCGGATGCAAAAATTTCCTAGGGACACTTCCAAAGGCAAAGTTATTTTAAATGTTATGTTTTATTTAACGACGCTCGCAACTGCAGAGGTTATATCAGCATCGCCGGATGTGCCGGAATTTTGTCACGCAGGAGTTCTTTCATATGCCAGTAAATCTACTGACATGAGCCTGTCGCATTTAAGCACACTTAAAGCAAAGTTATTTTGGAAGTTTTCTTCGACTCTCAGGGTCTCATGCACCATGAGTTCATTCCAGAAGGTCGTACTGTAACGAAAGAATTGTACGTAGAAACCCTCCGTCGCCTCTGGGACGCAGTGAGAAGGAAACGTCCAGAAAAGTGGGTAGAAAACAATTGGTTCCTTATGCATGACAATGCACCTGCTCATCGCGCAATTATTGTAAAGAATTTTCTTGCCAGGCACAACATAACTGCTTTGGATCACCCACCATACTCTCCTGATCTCTCACCACCTGATTACTTCCTGTTTCCCCATCTGAAAAGTCATCTGAAAGGACGGAGATTCAATGCTGAAGAGGTTATCGCAAACGCGACGAGAGCACTAAGACGGGTTTCACAAAATGGCTTCCAGGCCTGCTTCCAGGAACTCTACACGCGTTGGCAAAAGTGTGTTGTTGCGGAAGGCAACTATTTTGAAGGGAATGCTGTAGAATAGTGTTTAAGGTACGTTGTTTCTATGATGCTAGCAAATTCCGGGAACTTTTTGAACCTAGTATGCATACAATCAATGTATACAATAAATATATATTATCAGTAACTACTGTGTAAAGTTTCATGAAAATATGTTAGATATGAAATAAGCTATTAATTTTGTCTAAATGCTTCCCCTATAAAAGGGTAGTTCCTCTTATATAATCGATTTTGTATAGAATAAATATACGCTACATTTAACTACTGTGTAAAGTTTCATGAAAATATGTTAGATGGGAGACAAGTTATTAATTTTAAATAAATGCACCCCCTGTAATGGGGTAGTTCCCAGTGGTGGTTCCTCCGTGGAACAGAGGGAACAGACTGTTCCCTTCCTCTCTGCCCCCTTAACTGAGATTGTGAGATATACTTCATTCTAAAGGATAGGCCTACTTGCAGTTTTCGAAAAGCGAAAACAGCTATCGTTAGCAGGTTTATTGCAGTGAAATGAAAACGGCTCGAGCCCTCTCGTCTGCTGTGCGTGATGATGTGAGTGGGATCTCAAGCAATGTATTCTCCGAATCAGGCTCGAGCGGACACGAACTTACCCGAGTATCGCCGGAAGCTGTAGAAGTTACCTCTTCCCTCGCGGAGTATTGAGAAGTGTGGAATATACTGTTTCATCAAGCTAGTTTATTTATATAGTGATAATTCGGAAAACAATAAGTTCCAAGAGTTTTTCGTGTGACATAATATTGTGTGTGAAATTACGTATACAATAGTTCTTAAAAATCCGTACGATTTACGCATTCGCGGCCCGAATTAAATCTGACGAAATAATGGCAATGGAACAGGTGACTGCTGCCTGTTCCAACTGCAACGAGACCGAGCGCGAGCGCCCTGATGCCAACCAGACAGCCAGTGTTGTGTTATCGATCAGCTGAAGTCGAGAACGTTTAGTTCGATCAATTTTTCTGACAAAAGCGCGGTTATTTTGAATGGCAAACCTACTCCTCTCCTTACAGACCTTAAAACTAAAACAAAATCTTATACAAGACATTTTCAAAGTAGTTATTATAATTCTGTGAAATGGTTAACTAGATGATCGTCAAGCGGTAAATTGTAGGTTTAATTTAGGCCTAATAATAATAATAACAATAATATAATATCATTAATTTGTTTTATATTAACATATTATTTTTTGATTAAGTTGTAAAAGAAGTAAAAAGAAAGAAATGGCAAAGTTGATAAATCATATAAGGATTATTATTATTATTATTATTATTATTATTATTATTGTTTCTGACCTGTTCCCCATCGAGAAATAGCACCGCACGCTACTGGTAGTTCCTCTTATACAGAGTGATTTATATAGAAGTGACACATTTCTTTCATTAACTGTTTCAAAACGAATTGTGCTAGCGACAACTTATTATACCTAAAATGTAGAGGAATTTTGGGAGATTATTTACCTCTATAGCAAATGTTGAAAATGTCCTCCATCCTGCATAAGGCACAACTCAACACGGCGTTCCATGTTACTGCCACTCGTTGGAGGACTCTGTTGTCAATAGCTTGAATCTCCTGTGTGATGTTGTGCTTCAGATCGTCCAATGTCTGGGGACGTGCGGCGTAAACCCTGTCTTTTAAGTAACCCCATAGAAAGAAGTTCGGCGTTGTCAAATTCGGAGATCTCAGTGGCCACAGGTTCCTGGAAATTATTCGGTCGTCAAAGAAACTTGCTCTTACGTCAACAACAACCGTGGGAAGCCTAGATAAACGATGCTTGCCCTTTTCACTCACCAGAGATCCAGTTGTTTCCAATTTGTTTACCAGTCCCAGTATTGTGTTTCTTTTGGGAGGATTGCGAACACCAAATTCTCTCTGGTATGCCCTTTGAGTAGCTGTAACTGAATCCGTAATCCAGTATTGCTTCACAAGGAAGAGTCGTTGATTTAATGTGTACTGCATTTTCACGTTGACACAAAATGTCGAAAACAGCTGCCAACAATAGGAATAAAACATAAACATCTGCGCATCTGGTGCTGCCAACAATAGGAATAAAACATAAACATTTCGCATCTAGTGACAAGGAATCGGAACTCCAGAACATTCTGCTTAATTTGGTGCTAAAATTGGGTCATTGAATGAATTTCCAACGGAATAATTAAAGAAAGAAATGTGTCAGTTCTATATAAATCACTCTGTACAATCGTAATCAGATTTTGTATACAAAATGTATGCTACATGTAACTACAAAGTTACAAAGTTTCGTGAAAATATGTTACGTAGGAGAAGTTTTATTAATTTTGTCTAAATGCAGTCCCTATAGAGAGGTAGTTTCTTCTATACAATCACACTCAGATTTTGTATACAATAAACATATGCCACATGTAACTACTGTGTAGAATTTCATAACAATATGTTAGATAGGAGAAAAGTAGTTAATTTTGTCTATATGTATCCCTTATATAGGGATAGTTCCTCTTGTACAATCATAATCAGATTTTTATACCATAAATGTGTGCTACATGTAACAGACTACTGTGTATAATTTCATGACAAGTTATTAATTTCATCTAAATGCGCTCCCTATAAGAGGGTTTCACTTGGCTCGTAGTGACGATCTGTGCATGGTGCCGACTCAAGTTAGATCACAAGCAAGTAGATCGCACTGCACACCACACATGGCTAGTGTAGACACCATATTAATTTTCAAACCATCTTTTATCCCTTTAGAGCGTGTTTGTTTCATATGAGTCAATGACATAATGAATGAAGAAAAGTTGTCTAGAAAAGGGTGAATTAACAGTTAATTTTATTTAAATATAGACCAATATTATAAGTTCCAAAATAATTATGTTCGTTCAGTAAAATAGTCGTACAAAATTGCATACGACATAGAGTTCGGTCGTTCCTCGTACAATTAGTGAAAAGTCGTAATCGCAACCTAGTAAGGAAAAAAACATTCTTATCAGAGGAGTATCGCGCGGTGTTACCACCCTATTCGCTAGCGTGGGCCACCCTAGTCGCTCGCGTTGCGCAACGTTGGTTACAGTTCTAACTGTTACCATCCGTGATGTTCGAAGTGATCACTGCCCTCCTCCAACTTCCTGTGCATTGACCCCCGCCAGCGATTTCAAGCGGTAACTTCACCTCCCGACAATGGGAGACTATAAATACCGCACGACACAACTCTGACATTACAATATATTGTACAATTCGCGCTTATATAGAGATGTTAGGCTACGCGTACCATACGCAAGAGATTAAAAAAGATAAATTGTTGAAAATTGTTTGGTATATATATAGTACATTTCTTTCATATTGTTACCTAGCTTATATATTTCTCTATCAAATGAGACTGATTTAAATTATTATTATCTACCAATATAATGTGAGGAGAAACTAAGACCATAACACGTCACTCGGCTTATTTCCATTGTAGCGAAATCAAATGCATTCCTAACGTTGTGACATAACAACTGTAAATCAGGCATTAGCGGTAAATATTAATTTATTGTGCAAATAATGTGATAAATTCCCGATGTTACACATATGTAACAAGAGGCATTATAGGGTTAATTTAATTTTAAAATATTATTATTATTATTATTATTATTATTATTATTATTATTACAATGCCGCAGAAATGAAGGAAACAATAATAGGCTTAACCTCGAAACCCGCTATTACTGAAAAGTTTTGGCGAACTCCTTGAAATATTTTGCGAACCCCCTAGGGATTCGCGAACCACAGATTGGGAAACGATGCTCTAGAAAAACAGTCGCTGCGTCGTTTACACCACCGAGCAGGTTAAGGAATCTCAGCTCTGCTTATCAGTTACCTACTCGAAAGTCAGAAAGAATAGTTTAAATACATGTAGAAAAAGATGTACAATCGGTGTAATATTATTTTTGAAGTAACACAGGTTGTTTGTCTTTACTTGCCCATCTTACGTCATGAATTGTTTTCTTCCAGGAGTAGAAAATTACTGATAAATTTTAGAAGATTAGATTTAATGAAACAAAGTGTCGATTATTTTTATTTATAGGCCTACAATGATATCAACATTGTGTTCACTTCATTTGGAAGAGTGTAGTACTATGTTTATGAATGGTGTGAGGAAAAAACGTTTGGCATCTCTCATGCACAACCTTACACCTGAAAGAATGTTAAAAAATTAAGCATAATGACAATGCAAATATTTTCAAAATATTCATTCAATTGATTTGCTACTTCGGTGGACTTTGTTAGACTAGTGTCATTAATTTCAATAGCAAGATTCAGATGGCGTTTTCTTGCTTATTTATTATTTGCCATACTGCTCTGATTTTATCTGAAGACATAATGAGAGAGTCGTTGTGAAATTCGTGTTGATTTTACAGCTCCAATAAAGGTACAATTTCCTTGTTAATTGTTGCTATAGTCAGGTCGCTGTTATTTCCGGCGTGGCTCCGCCTCTTTGCTTACGTACTAGTACAGACGTCTCCAAAAGCCTTCTCGCGAGTAAGCCCCTGAACAGAACCGAAGCCAGTACGCAAAGAGCGCGTTCCGCCTCACCCATCTCCACCTGTACTGCACGCAATGTTCATGCGCAAACGAAGAGCAGTGGCGGACTGCCATTATCATTGTGTTGGTCGGAGTGTTCCACCGTTTCACAATGTCTTCTAATCATGGACGTAGTACATTCAAGGATGAATAGAAAAAGAATTTTTTTGTGTTAGTGGGGAGAATGTGAAATGCTTAATTTGTTCGAAAATTCTTAAGGATCTGTTAAAATTCAACATGCGACGACAATACTCGACTCTTCACAAAGAATATCATACAATTACAGGCATGTTGGTCATGTGAAAATAATTTATTTTGGGGCTATCTGTATAACTGTTGGTTGTACATAATAATCAGACATCGGATTCTAGGGCAAATGCCTATTTTGTTTCTTTAGGAGAAAAGTAAAACTAATTATTAATATTTGTAAGGTATTCAAAGAGTTTTATAGTGCCCTAAAATGCCCTAAAACGGTTATTAGAGCCTAATTTGTTAATATTCGCCTGAAAATGCCTAACTCACTGTAAAGTTTCGCATTTTACTCTTACTTTTTATAATTTATACATGCATTCACTGCGAAATTTAAGGCATTTAAAAAGTGGAAAGTTTGCTTCACACCGGCCATGAAACCATTGATAAAGGAAACAAAATGCTTTGAATCTCACGACACTCGCAATAGATTTCACCGAATTTAACATGTTTGGAGGCATAAATGCCGACAAAGAACCAACCTTAGTTTTGAAGCAGGCAACAATCACAACATGTGCTGCTACCGATTCAGAGATACACTATACTATAAAAATGACTGTTTTCGGTCTGAAACCGATTAGCTGTACTGCCCTTCAGAGTGTCATAAAATCACAATTTTTGGAGAAAGAGTGTTTTTGAAATATTTATGAAAAGTCGTAAAACTGCGAATTAGTAGGGTAAACCGTTACAAAATATTTAAAAGAATGGCCCTCCTAGTATTAACACTACCAGGAAATGCAACAATAAGTGGAACTTTGTATTTTTGTCCAATTGAATCTCAATAACAACGGTTCATTTGAATGCTCGTTAACAGTTGCTCTTTCCCTCACCTTATTTGTGTTGAGAAGTTTTGAGCGGTAGGACGTTTTCCTGTGAAGTTTAACGCGATAATGCCGAAAAATATAAGTGCAAAATCTACATTGATCCGGCAATGGATAACAGAATATTCAGAATTCACTCATGATGGAAAAATAATATTCTGCAAGATTTGTAGCAAACAGGTATGTAACAATAGTTGAAATATATAAATTCTATTAATTTTAATGAGTAGGCCTATAATATTTATACATTGACTGAGCTATCCTGAGGTATAATTCTTTTTAAGACCACTACACTTTAACCTTTTAAATTCCGATAGTTAAAGTATTTGCAGATCATTAAAATTTTGATTGTTCGAACCCACTAACTTTGTGATAGAAATACGGCAATACAACAATTAGGATTTTATTTTAATTCAGTTTACTTTACATTTTTAGATTTCGCAAGAAAAGAAGTGCCACCTAAAGCAGCATGAGCAAGGAGCGGCTCATAAGGCTAAAGCTCAGCAGAAAAATCAACTGCAACAAACTTTACTAACACAGCCTACTTCATCCAATCTCAGCAGCAATTTGTATGCTGATTTAACCAGAGCGTTTGTTGCTGCTAACATTCCCTGGAATGCAATTGAAAATCCGGTTTTAAGACAGTTTTTACAAAAATACTGCAAACAAAATATCCCATCTGAGTCGACCCTAAGAAAAAATTACTTAGACAGAATATACAATGAAACTTTAGCTTCCATTCGGGAGGATATAGGTGATTCTTACATATGGGTCTCTGTGGATGAAACCTCAGATCCTATGAATAGGTATATAGCAAATATGGTAGTAGGAAAACTTAGTCCTGATGGACCTTCGATTCCACACCTCGTATGTGTTAAGGAACTTTCGAAAGTGAATAGCCAAGCCATTGCTTATTTTGTAAATAAAGGCCTACAGTCTTTATACTCAGGTAATATAGACGATTCTAAAGTTCTGTTGTTTTGTACTGATGCTGCCTCATACATGGTTGCTGCAGCTCCACTTCTTAAAACATTTTATCCTAACCTCACGCATGTAACCTGTCTAGCACATGGCCTTCACAGGGTTTCTGAAACAATCCGGAATGAATTTCCTCTTGTCAATTCCTTTATTTCTAACACAAAAAAATGTTTTTGTAAAGCCCCATCCAGGATTTCAATATTCAGAGAGAACTTTCCAAATATCCCACTCCCACCTCAGCCGGTTGTTACACGTTGGGGAACCTGGATTCAGTCAGTGGTGTATTATTCTAAGTATTTTAATGAAGTGGTCACAGTTATTGATAAATTACCTGAAACTGATAGTGCAGCGTGTGTGAAAGCAGTGAAAGATTGTCTGAATGACTCACGAGTGAAAAACGATATTGCCTACATAACATCAAACTTTTCTTTCATACCTGCAAACATTCAACAATTAGAATGTGAAAAACAATCTCTTTGTAGCCAAATAGCAATAGTAAAGGAAGCTCAAGTGAACATACATTCTGCTTTGGGCGAAACTGGGAAAAAAGTTAAAAATAAGTGGGACAACGTATTAAATAAGAATGTAGGATTTTCATTGTTGGAAAAAGTATCAAGAGTGATATCGGGGGAAAGTGTAAATGTTCCAGTAAGTATTGATGTTTCTATTGTACCTAATTTAAAATTTGCGCCTCTCACATCAGTTTCGGTTGAAAGAAGTTTTTCTGCTTTCAAAATGATTCTCAGTGACAAAAGGCAAAGGTTAACTGTGGAGAATTTAGAAAAAATTCTGGTGGTGTACTGTGCAGATAATTATAATAAAGTCTGAGCATGGAACTGAATTTCAATAACTTAAAATGAGTAATCTTGATATCAATAATCATTATTTCATTAGTTTCAATATATTAAATTTGTGCAGCTCTGTTTATAAATATAATATAGTATTTTTTTTTAATGTTTAAACATACTTTTTTGTGCGTATTTTAGTGTATAACTAAAAATTTTAGTGAAAGAAATAAGTATGATACCTTTATGTGCCTAAAATGCCTATTTTCATTAAAATAGAGCCTAATTTTACAAATTTTGAGCTTATTTTAGGCGCCTAAAACTGCAATTTTTAGTGCCTAAAAATCCGATGTCTAATAATAATCAATATATTACAATACGTTTACACTCAGTTCCGCATGTCAAATATACAGTTTTTCGGTTAATTTTAGATGAATTGCATAGGTCTACAAATATTTTGATAAATATAAAACAAGAAAATATAAACACAAATTACACACGTCTTAAACAAAAAAAAAAAAACTTCTTGCTAGCTATGTTCTAGCTTGAATATTGGAAAATCAATGAAGCCATTTACAGAAGCATCATTTGTAAAATCTTGCATACAGGACGTTACTAAAATATTGTGTCCAGAACAAAGTCAAAGTTTAAGAAAATTTAATTGTTTCCAATTAAAGTTCAAAGAAGGAATTTCAAGATTGTAAATGTAATTGAATCTGAAGTCGAAACCACAATTAACCAGTTTGTAGCTTACTCACTTGCATTGGACGAAAGCACAGATAGAAATGACAAAGCTCACCTAGCCATTTTCATCCGAGGAGTTAATGAACATTTTACTGTGTCTGATTGTCTTCTAGATGTAATTACAAAATACAACTGGAGAAGATCTTTTCCAGGCACTGAAGGGACCATAGAACAGAAGAGGTTGAATTTGGAATGCCTTGTGTCAATAGCAAAAGACGGGGCTCCAGCTTCATATATGTCAAAATTATATACAAACGTATGATATTTCTTATTCTTTTGATGTTATTATTTGTAACCGCGATCCCACACTGATCGCTCCCATCTGTTGAGGTACGAGTCTCTCCCCCTTCTCTAGCCTTACAGCACACTGTGTTCAGCGGGCAGCATCGAATGACGATACGCTTTTTGGAGACCTCTGTCCTAGTAAGAGTAGGTTCTATAAAGAGTAGGTACATATAATCGTTCGCCATTTTAGTTCTTTCATTGCCAGTTACGGTTAGCAGACGACGCTATTTTCCGCACCGTTAAACATTATCACGTCGTAGCACCTATGATAATCGCATTGTAAATTTTAGGTTTCATTGATAAATATCTAAGGAAAGCATAGAAAAAATTCGAAATTAAAATGTTTTTTGGGAAGGGAGAAAAATTACTAACTTCGAAGTATCCCGTTCAAAATAGACATTGACGCCTTCAAATTTTTTTCTATTTTTAACTTTAGATGTGAGTCAAAGCGAGACAAATGTTTAGAAAGAATTACTTTTAAAAGTGATTCCTATTCGAAATCTGTACCGTACTAGTTTCCCAGTTACTGGGAGTAACATATGCGCGGACCTCAGTTTGCAGAGTAACAACTTAGGTTTGTTAGAACTGTGGATTCTCGTAGAAAGGCCGGCCCTTCAACGGGGCCCTTCAACCCCAGGCCCCGCGCTTTGTGGGACTCGCTGCCGGAAAAAAAATTCAAACTGTCGATTACGTTCTTGTTATAATGTTTAATGTGAGAAACTTAAAAATAAATAGCTAAGTGAATGTTGAGGTAGCTTTTGTATACCTAACGAAATCAATTGTTGACTATAACGTTAATGTATGTGGGTCAAATGTTGCACTGTTTTTTGAAGGTTTAATTACCGGAGTATCCAGCTGCATGGCTCTAAGTCGATTGTTACCTTTGATTCTATTATTATTATTATTATTATTACTATTATTATTATTATTATTATTATTATTATTATTATTATTATTTTAAACAAATAGCATACCTAAAAGAGCGCGGAATTAAAATTTGTACTGTTGTAAATTGTCGTGTGCTTGCTGCAAACGGCAAGGAAAGAACGAAAATGGCGGACTATTATACCCAGTACCTATAGAGCCTTAGGAAGTCCATAACAAAATCAACAGAGAATGACAAGACGCACATGTTTAAATGTAGCCGAGTTGCAACGTGATTGGCTGCCGGAAATAAGAGCGACGGGACTATAAATTTTCTTAATCAAAATTGTGTAGGCTATTCATTTGTTCGCACGTAAGTCTCATTAGCATGTAAATGTATCGTATTAGTAGGGTAAATTAAAAGTAGACCTAAGTGTGGAAACTGGAAATGTATTGCAAATTGATGTAAACTTACCATAAAAACCATACCACCCCTATGTGTGATTAAAATAATATAAAATGCTGGTATTCGAGAGATGGAAAAAATAAGCGAACTTAAAAAATATATTCAGTGTATCTCGTATGGGTTAAATCTCATTTTTCACTATTCAGCTTACGTCAGCGGTCGAGTTTACACCAATTTACGGTATGGAAATTAGTTAATTTCTGAGAAAATAGTGTGGAGTACGGTACGCGATAAGATCTGTCCTAAAAAGTATTGTCCCCCACTAAGCTATCAATTGAAGCAGAATTGCTGGGCAACTTTCGACGTTAGACCTCGGACTCATTTCGCCATAATTAATTCACGTATCACCATCATCATCTTCGTCATCGTCATCATCATCATCATCCATACCATAGTCTGAGTTAAATTCACGGTACGACGTGCTGTACTTGTATAAGAGCGCGTCCGCTCGGCTACCCAATCATTCACAGAATATAAGTGGTAAGCACAAGCCTCGGGCCTTTAAGTTCCTCCTCCGTACAAGAAAAAAAGGTAAAACTAAAATGACATCCTTGTTTTTTGAGGCTACTAATTTTGACTTTTCTCACAGTAAATACGTACAGAATTCAAATGAGGTATAAATAAATTTAAGAATAAATTGAATTTGTCATCCAGGTTCGAAAAAATATACACTTCAAACTATGATTTACTTGAAAGAAAGAAGTAGAAGGAATTAAGTTTATTATCACTTTCTCGAACTTATAATTTTTTCAGATTAACAGGGTGTAAAATTCTTGTGGGATTCGGAAATAAAATGAATAAGAACCATATACAGTTACTGTATAATAAAAATATTAAATAAACTACGCAAACTACTTTCTCTGATGTGTTATCATATGTATATTGACGTTCAAAGATATCTGACCTACTAATCGATAGTAATCTATAATTTGTTGGTGTAAGTATGGTTTCTTTAGTTGTTACTTCTATAAATAGATGGCGAAGATAATAGCCAGTGTCGGCAATCGTACATAAATATACTTGCATTATAGAATTCAATACTTCATCCCCTCTGCTGATTGTAAAACACACTGGGTTTAGCTGCAAACCGCCGATATTGTCAATTATGAGAGCAATTAGTGCTTAATCTCAGGCGCAGCCCATGCAGGGGAGCTGTAGGACTGCACTCCCAAATAAATTTTATATCTACTATTTATTAGAAAGAAAGAAAGTTAGCTTCCCTTATGAAAAGGTTGCCAGATTTGACAAAGCGTATTACATATAATTTGGAAACAGACCTAAAAGATAAAATGATATCCATTTGAAACGATGAGGGAATCGAATATACAAAATGTCAGAAAAATTTACAACTAAGTAGCGTTTGTGCTCATTTACAGTTAAGAAAGGGGGGGGGGAAATATCATCAGATAGGTTAGAATGATATCAATGCCATATACCGCGAGAAAAATAATAGTACGGATTTACGTATTGGCATTGATATCTAAACCAATCAACAGCCATCGGTTAAGATAACTTGAAATTTCCATTATCACTCCCATACAAGTGATTTCTCAATATCTGAACCGATCCAACTAAATTAATTTATTCTGAATTTAATGTATTTAATATTGAACAAATTTATAAGTATACGCTGTTAAAATTTTGTATTACAGACACACAATTATGACACAAGACGAAATATTAATTCAACATTAGTAGAACCTAAATGTCTCACATCTGCTGGTCTAAAGCATAGCATAAATTTTGGCCCTCGGTTGTACAATGCTTTAACTAAATTACACCCAGAACTTCTAACATGTAACCCACTAACATATAACAAGAAAATTAGAAACGTGTTAATATCTTCAATTTGATTAAATAAATTTATAGCCTATGTGTATGAATTAATCAACCTATATTATATTTGTATTCTATAATTTTGAAATATATATATTAGTCCTACTTTTCACGTGCGATATTATTCTTCTCTATTGTTAATATTATATTATATAATTCCATTGCCGCTGTAATTATATTTTAGTTCCTATTTTATTTTACTTATTTATTTATATTATTATTAATTTTTTATTTTTATATTATATCTGAACTGCGACCGAGCACGAGCGCTGCTCATTCGGTCTCAAATTTTGTTAATACTACTGTATCTTCTTTTTATATTGCTTGTATTATTTTATTTGTATTTCTCTTTGTTTGGTTTGTAATTATATTTCTTTATTCTGTATATATGAAATAAAATAAAAAATAAATAAATAAATAAGATCCTTTGAGGGCACTAATGGCTATTTCCTTCACAATGCTCTGTGTTAGCCCCAGATTTTTTACTTATCTTAGTTTTCAAAACACGTTCCGAGTTTCAAATTTTCCTCTGCTACACCAATCAAATAATGTCATTTCCACCTCCGCGAACTTCAAATTTCCTTCCGGTACGAGTCGAAGTCCACTCCTTGCGAGCTCCGCGCAGTGCTTTGGTCCGGCTTGCTCAAGCAAATGATGCCATTTCCTCCTCTGCGAGACTGCCACCACATTGCATCGTTCGCGTACTTTCCTTCACCCTTCTCTTCTCACGATCCTATTAAGCCTCGTTCACACTTTTCAAGTAATTTGAATTCAAGTCACTTGAAAAGACGAACTTGAAAAGTGTGAACTATGTTTCAAGTTGACTTGAAATCAATTAACGGCTTGAATTCAAGTTTCAAGTGAAGTTGGATCCCTTTCTACTTTTTACTTGACCTGAAAGGACACTTGAAAAGTGTGAACGTCACTTAATAACTTGAATTCAAGGAGAAAAGCGCGGGAATTTAAATTAACAGCTGATTCTTAAAAGTATTTATTTCAGTCACTGACCTCACAGCATAAGTTTAAGGTGCTACACCTTTACATTACATATTTAAAAGACGTATGAACGTTTTCGTTGGTCTACGCCAACATCATCAGATACGAAGTACATTTCAGCAATATCAGTGCTCTCTACATAATATCTACAAATACAAAACATATTTAGTGGCATGCAAAATGAGACGTATTAAAAACCAACATTGCTGTGTTACACATTGACATTCTATATGACTGCCTTGATTGTCACTTACTTAAAATACACGTATAGTTTACAAAAAGTATTGATTTACATACATATATATATATATATATATATATATATATATATATAAATGCAAGTCTTCACATATGAGATAATAAAATGACATGATTTAAAAGTGATAAAAATAATAAAATATAAAACTAAGATAAAAGTATTATGAATTTGAAGAGTTGCAAAATTACAGTAATTACATTTATTAGGCTATATTCTTATTTCTGTTTCACAATAATATATATATCCACCATTCAGAAACGTATGTATCATGGTTTGTGTCACGTAATTATTTGAATATTTTTCAAGTTTATATATTATTGTGAAACAGAAATAAGAATATAATAAATGTAATTACTGTAATTTTGCAACTCTTCACGTTCATAATACTTTTATCTTAGTTTTATATTTTATTATTTTTATCACTTTTAAATCGTGTCATTTTATTATCTCATATGTGAAGACTTGCATTTATATATATATATATATATATGTAAATCAATATTTTTTTTGTAATCTATACGTGTATTTTAAGTAAGTGACAATCAAGGCAGTCATATAGAATGTCAATGTGTATCACAGCAATGTTGGTTTTTAATACGTCTCATTTTGCATGCCACTAAATATGTTATGTATTTGTAGATATTATGTAGAGAGCACTGATATTGCTGAAATGCACTTCGTATCTGATGATGTTGGCGTAGACCAACGAAAACGTTCATACGTCTTTTAAATATGTAATGTAAAGGTGTAGCACCTTAAACTTATGCTGTGAAGTCAGTGACTGAAATAAATACTTTTAAGATACAATATAGACTTCTCTGAAAATTAAAAATGAATTGCAAAGTAACAGCCGATTGTTTTTCTGTTCTACTGGGAATGTAAAAATAATAGGAAACAGTAGTAAGCGAAATAATGACCACATATTTGTATAAAATTCACGAAGGCCTGCGGATTATAGAAACTGCAAAGTTTCGTAACAGAAATGCAAAGGAAGCTGCCAAGGAAGGAAGAGTTCGTTGAAGAACTGAACTGCAGAGATTTTAACGTGGTCAGAAATGAGATAGCCTATGAAAGACAATAAAAAAACAAATTCTACATAGAGAATAAGTGAGGAAGATAAGAGGGATTAAAAAGAGAAGAGCGTTGCTTGAAGGGATGACGTTTATCGCCGAAACTGGCATGGTTCAATGTGGCTGATAGATTTTTTTGGGGACTGTAACAGCTTCAAGATAATCATTTTCAATTATGGTAGATCAGACTTGCTTATATTTTATTACATTTATTTAAGAATTATTAAATGTGCTTGAAGATTTCACTTATTCTGTTTGTAATGGTCACCTAAAACTAGTTGCAGAGTAACTAATAACATAACATTGTTGAGAATACAGAAGCACGAATTCTTTTACATATAAAATCACTGAATGAAATTACAAAGATGTTGTAAGAAATATGTGATCGTGTAGTAATTGATATTTCACATTATAACAAAATACTAATAACTAATACTATGTGATTTTATTATAATGTTCCGATAACTAGCGTGGTACTATGGTCGGTTTATTTTAATCTGTATATACTCCTTACGTTACGAGTGGAGCCTGTTTCTGTTTTCATAAATTTATAAACGTTATAAATAATTCCCTAGTTTGACTGTGTAACGTTTTAATAGCACTTCCTAATTTAGACCGAAACAGGGGCATTGTTAAGTACATAGAATGTTATACAGAACTCTGTTATTTTACAAACACACTTTGAACTCTATAAAAATCCTGATATGAGGGATAAAACGCAGAATATGTAACGCACACGCTGGCTTCTACCCGCTCTGCACAATACATTTCACGATACGAACAGCTCAAGACCGCGCTTTCGAATGCGCCCTGTAATCAGCATTAGGTGATTCATAGCAGCCCTGTAACGAGCATGGCGGCACGAGGACCGAATATGGTTCTCTGCGCATCAGTCAAATGGGCAAGTTTTCTTTGCACTTCCTCTATCACAGCCGCGGCGAAAATGTGACTCACAAGCACATTGTGGCTCGCAGTGCATTTCCCTTGCTTCCTACCTACAACCCCCACCCTCTCACTCACTGGAGTCAAACTCCGTTCCATGTGTAGTTGTCTCTGACCTGCGAGTGGCGTATCGTCCAATGTCTCTCTCGAAACCATGTACCTCTACAAAAACGAAAGTCCCAAGTAGGATGGGAGGATGCATTTTTTTTGCTGACAATATGATGAGAATATTAAATGTATGATTTGTTCACAAATATTACTAGGAAAACGGTTGTGTAACATAAAACGGCATTATAAGTTACTACATGTTACTGATGAAACATTAAAAGGTTAAGTGTTGTCATCATCATCATCATCATCATCATCATCATCATCGTCATCATCATCTCTGTACGTCGATCCTTTTTCAGCAGATGTACGAATAATGCGGTCAGACCTTCAATTTAAACTCACATATTTACAATGTGATGTTAAATGAAAGCTAGATGTAAGGACTTGACAAATGTTCAATTTTTCAAGTCTTTGGCAAAAAATAAATATTTGAAGCTTCGTTCTTTCGCTTGCTCTGTTGAAGCCATTTTCGCTATAACTTACGTTTGTGAAAAATTATTTTCAACAATGAAAATATTAAAAAACAAATTTAGATCACGACTAACAGACAAGTACCTTCGTGATCAACTACGACTGGCAGTAAGTGACATAATTCCTGATTTTGAAACTCTGCCGCAGAGACATTCTGAAGACAATTAATTTTAGGTTGTGATAATGTGTCCTATGTTTTCTTGTTCATTTCTTTCTTCGTTATACGTACTAAACATTAGTTTGTAGCCTTGTACTGTATATAATTTTATTTAAGTACTTGACGTAAGGAAAATGAAAACCCGTTAATGTCAGACAGTTGCTTCACTTCCCCTTCGGGTGTCCGCCTCCCTCCATAGGTGCTATGCACGTTGCAGCTTACACAGAGGCTCGGCCCATGATAGCATTTTCGCCACCGCTGTTCTATCAGCACTATTATTATTGTTACACTAACATTACTTATCCGACTTTCATTATTTACTTTCATGTTCTTTTATGGTCTAGATATTAATGTAATAACTGTGTAACCAATTGTATTCTATTAGAATTAGAGTCTGGCTGGGGGAAGAGAAGGCCTACTGGCCTTAGCTCTGCCAGATTAAATAAATAAATTATTATTAATAGTTTTAACTATATTCACGGCAACAAAAAAGTAGAAGGCATTACTTTTCAGCATAGCCTCGTATTTCTCGCGTCTCACAAGTTAAGATATTCTAGTACTTCGTATTTTAATTTACCGTATTCAACTGTTTCCGGGCTAACAGTACTAACGTGGATGTTAAATGTTATGTTTTATTTAACGACGCTCGCAACTGCAGAGGTTATAGCAGCGTCGCCAGATGTGCCGGAATTTTGTCCCGCAGGAGTTCTTTTACATGCCAGTAAATCTACTGACATGAGACTGCCGCATTTAAGCACACTTAAATGCATCGACCTGGCCCGGGATCGAACCCGCAAACTTAGGCACAGAAGGCCAGCGCTATACCAACTCACCAACCAGGTCGACACTAACGTGGATCCTCCGACCTGTTTGCAGCTACAGAAACTATTTCCTGTATTTTTGTAAATTGTACTTCAGTAAAATAGTCCGCTGGGGTCTATTTTACGAAAGTACCTAGAAATCACAAATGTACGAATTTACATTGGATTTAAAGCAAAGGGTTGGACATCGCTGAAGATGACTCTGATCCATTTCTTCCTGATACCGCATAATTGACAAATGCAGTCGTTGCTCCAGATTTGTGCTTACAATGCAATAGTTGCCCAGATTTGTACACAGGACAAAATGGCAGATTATTCCGAATAAGATAAACGAACATATTAAAGCAATAACCAAACAACACAATAAATGAAACTGCGCTCAAACTACACCAATAACAACCACAGTTACAATAATATAGAATATGTGCAATGCATAACAAGAGAAGGGGTATGTCACTGTTCGTTCGTCGGACGGGGACGTTAAGCCTGGCGGGCTCCTTAGTGCTATTCAACAATAGTAGGTTACGCGTCGGCACCGGGTTTCCCCTCTCCCTTCCCCATCTTCATCCTCACCCATTCCCTACACTATACTTACACGAACACTTACACATGCACTCACCTTAATAAACGATATAACTCTCCGCACAGATACACATCATGCATAGCCTGGCCCGCCGAAGTTGTGTGCAACGGATTTATTCTCGCGTGCACATTCCAGATCAAATCAAGAAATTCCCTTCGGTTAGACATCTTGCATATACGAAGGTTAGGTTTGATTAGTTTAGGTTTTATTAACCAAGTCCGCGCATTCCACGCATGCGTAGTTATGATCTCACAGCCAAGATGATCCTGTTGCGAGCCTCACGTGAAAATGGGATACAGTCCTGCCATCTGTCCGTAATATGCGGAACCAGAATCACGCAAGTGAAGTGGATAGGCATTAGATACAAAATAATATAGAAAGAGATATGGAGATGTACACATCGCATCAAAATTTGACAACTGAATATACTTATTAGACCAATATAAAATTCAGGGTGTTTAAAAAATACGGGGCATAATTTCAGGTATGTATTTCCCACATGTAGACAATCAAAATAGTTCATTACAACATGTGTCCGGAAATGCTTCATTTCCGAGTTATGGCCTTCACAACATTGAAATTCACCGGAACGTTTTTCTTTCCGCAAGTCGTTGTCATTACAGAAGATGTTCAAAATGTCCACCTCCTGCTTGAATACAGACCTCACATCGATGTCTCATTGACCTGCGAACACGATCCCAAACTCCAGGAGTATTGCGTATGTCCTCAGAACATGCCACAATTCGATTCCGAAGGGATTCCAAATCAGGCACCGGAGACGAATAAACCAATGATTTTAAATGGCCCCACAAGTAGAAATCGAAAGGGTTCAGATCAGGTGAGCGTGCAGGTCAAGCAATTGGGCCACCTCTACCTATCCATCGGTCAGGAAACCTTCGATCAAGTACCGGCGAGCCGTACGACTGAAGTGTGCAGGAGCGCCGTCATGCAAGAAGTGAATGTGTTGACGATTGATCAGTGGAGTATCTTCAAAACATGAGGTATGGTGTTTTCCAGGAAGTTTGTGTACGCCTGTTCCGTAAGTCTGTTTACAAGTACTGTACATGGGGTCCAACTAATCGAGCACCAATGATACCGGCCCACATGTTGAGGGAGAACCGCACCTGGTGATGAGATGGAACAGTTGCACGTGGGTTTTCATACGCCCATACATGCTGATTGTGGAAATTTGTTATGCCATCTCGTGTGAACTGTGCTTCATCTGTAAATAATACTAAGGCAGGAAAGTTCGGATTTACACCACACTGCTGCAAGAACCACTGACAGAACCTAACTCATGCAGGGTAATCTGCTGGTGACAGGGCCTGTACACGTTGCAAATGATAAGGATACAATCGATACTTTTTCAACAGTCTCCAGACAGTCGTATGAGGAACATTGACTTGCAACGCTACCCTTCGTGTGCTGATAGAAGGAGTCATGTTCACATCCTCCAGAATCTCCTCCTGTACTTCTGGAGTTGTAGGTCTTGGTCGTCCCCTTCCCAAACCAGGAGAGTTAAATTTTCCATACTCGCACAGACGGTAATGGAGACGTACAAATGTCTTCCGATCTGGACATTGTCGCTGTAGGTACCTCTCCTGGTACAAACGACGAGCCAGCGCAGCATTGCCGTCCGCCTTACCGTACATGAAGTGTATCTCTGCCAGCTCTTGATTTCAACACATGTCGCACAGTCTAACGCCTACACAACGCTGAATGTAACCTTCGCCTCGGAATGAACTGTCAGAGTGCCCTCTTAATGTCTCTTTTGACGGCAACGATCTGAGGAAAGAAAAACGTTCCGGTGAATTTCAATGTTGTGAAGGCCATAACTCGGAAATAAAGCATTTCCGGACACTTGTTGTAATGAACTATTTTGATTGTCTACATGTGGGAAATACATACCTGAAATTATGCCCCGTATTTTTGAAACACCCTGTATATAAACACAAAATAGAATATCCACAGCAAATAGTACCCACTTAAAATTTAACACACATAACATATTCTAAAAGTATATATAACATACGTAACACGCAATCAATCCCACTATTACTTGAATATCACCCTTCCACGAAAAACAGCAAAAGAAGAGGCGAATATCATAGCCGACGCAGATCATCAACCTCTGACGAAGGCGAAACATCGTGCTGAAATAGTACCGTGCAATTATTACCGAATCTTTTTAAAATGAGGTTTAAAGTTCTGTATTGGATATTAGTTGACATAATCCTTTTTAGTTAGATGCCGAGTACTGAATTTCTATCAAGGGAACCGTCCCAGGTCGTGAAGCTTGAATTTAATGAAATTGCATTTCAAGCTAATTTTCGTTCGTTAAGAAACTGACGATAGTCGTTCGTTTCGCTTTTTTCTCGTTTACAAAATATATTGACTTGATAATCCTTGCCACACTGTTTCTTGCGCTCACTCGGATCCTCATAGTTCCGCTACATCGTATCACAGCTTTCGCATTAACGCTGTAGTCTATTTTTGTTTTTATCTTAACTTACTTTAATAGAGTGCTCTTGCTGAAATACATATGAAGTGTCTAGGGAAAGAACGTGCCAAGTCACATTTTGTTAAGTTTACAGGAGAGCCTTTTTAAACTGTGTAAACTTGTCACTTCAAAACGAATTTTTAAATATTATCGTTCCAAAAGCTTTAGTTAAATCTTGTCTTGTTTAAAATCTATTATATGAATAATATGCTTATACGAGACGCATCCTGAAAGTAAGTTTCCCTATTAAAAAAAAGAACACACTTTCAGGAAAACATTTATTGGCAACAGGTACAGCAATGTTTCAGCTATTTTTCAACATAGCCACCATCAGAATTGAGACACTTGTCGTATCGTGGGATCAACTTTTGTATCCATCTGTCGTAGAACTCTGCCGCCTGTTAATGGAACCAGCGTGTGACAGACGTCTTCAGCTCTTCGTCGTTGCCAAAACACCCACCGAAGGACAGGAATTTCTTGAGGTGCAAGAAAACGTGAAAATCGCTGGGAGCAAGATCAGGACTGTAGGGTTGGTGATCAAACAACTCCCAGCCAAATTCCGTCAAAACAGCTGCTGTGCGCCGAACCGTATGTGGACGAGCATTGTCATGGAGGAGCACAACACCTGCAGTAAGCATTCCACCCCTCTTGTTTTGAATGGCACGTCGCAATTTTCGCAGTGTTTCACATTAACGGTCAGCGTTCACTGTTTCACCTCTTGGAAGGAAGTCAATGAGCAGAATGCCCTTCCTGTCCCAGAACACCGTGCACATCACTTTCCGTACCGACAGCGTCTGTTTGAATTTCGTCCTGACCGGAGATCCACTATGCCGCCAATGCGCGAAATCCAAGTCTCATCGCCCGTGACGATCCTGTCGAGGAACTCGTCGCCGTCATCGTGATACCGTTTCAGAAATGTCAGTGCTGCTCCTAAACGTTGCATTTTGTGTTCGAGTGTCAGGTTTTTCGGCACCCACCTGGCACACACTTTTTTTAACAGCAGGTGCTTAGTGACAATCTCATGCAACAAGAATCGCGATATCTGCGGAAAATGGCTGCTCAGCTCCGTAATAGTGAAGCGACGGTTCTCCATGATGCACTGCCGCACCAGCTCAACACGATCATCATTGATGAGGGACGGTCGCCCACTGCGCTCTTCATCATGGACACTTTGACGACCTTCGGAAAACTGCCTACACCAGCGACTCACCATCTGCTTACTCATGATGTTCGGCCCATAGACCTGACAGAGCTGCCGATGAATTTCAATTGGCGCAATGCTTTGTGTATTAAAGAACTTTATCACCGACCGAACCTCGCAGGCGGCGGGAGAAGGAATAAGAGCTTCCATTTCGGACCACTGCTGCCACGCTACTGGCACCAGGCGGGACCTGTCCGGCTGGCATATGATTGATACGTCATAGATCTGTTACGCATGCGCAATTGACACTGCTAATTACGTTTACTTTCAAGGGGAAAAAATCGGGAAACTTACTTTCTGGATGCTCCTCGTAACATAACACACACACACACATATATATTATAAAAAGGGAAAATGAGGAAGAGTAGAAAATTTGCAGAGAGAAATCATGTCAAGTTCATAACATAGCACGTTTTCACCAGTAATAAAAGATTAAATTAATTTTTACGCAGACTATGGTAAATTTTAGTTTATTCAGAGTAGTACAAACATACAGATGACATTATTGAGACAGGGGGATTAAGTAATCAATAACATATCTCAAGTTTCACGCCCCTTTAAGTTCCATCCTTGTCTAAGTAGCCTATATGGGAAATGAAAAAAAAAATTGTCGTTTATTGAGAGTAGCACAAAAATGCAGATGAAATTATTAAAACACGGGGATTAAGCAATGAACAGTAACATAATATCTCAAGTTCCATCCTTGTCTAAGTGTGTGGGATATTTTCAAAATATTGTCGTGCTGCTGGGTTGGTGCATAACTCTTCAAGCACTTGCAGGTCGGAGTACTTTTCTTTAGAAATTGGTAGCAAACCTAAAAAAGGAAGAACCCATAATATTGTCGACAATTAAAAGACCAAACAAAAAGGATGAATAATTAAATAATAATAATAAACATGCGCTTATCATTATACGACTGCTGAGGTTCATCTACAGTAACTGCAATTCCCTAGACCTCGGACTTTGGCGGCAGAACTGGTCCGTCACTGCATGCTCCTGTGGAGGAAAGCTTATAACGTACCAAGGCGGGGTGGTCTTCTCTATTCCAAAGGCTCTAATTGAGCGCACTCCAAATGACATTTTTTTCTGTAGATCTTATCTAGTAAAGACGTCCAACTGAAGATCATTGATTGGTCTACTGGGATCACCTTCATTGGAGATTTACAATTCACTTTTATATTTTCAGATATGCCTAGTAATGTAATAAAATAAGTATATATAAATTTCAATCATAAGACACATCTGTTTTGCAAATGTTTATTTGCTATATGAATATAGAATATATTAGATTTTTGTGTAATTTATTAAATGAGTCGAGAATGGAATTATCTGTTACACACAGCAATCATCAATGATAATTATCTGTATGTTATTAAAATCAGATGAATATTTTAGATCTAAATGATCAATAATAACCACTATTTGTATCAATGTCAGATAACATTCAGTTCACAAGTGAACGTGTACGTAAGCAATCTTATAACAATTTATTACATACATCTCTAAAATAAATAACTTTACATCTTCTCTATTTCGACTATTAATTAATGCTTATATCAAGTATAACTATTACGATTTACAACTTTGATTCTCCCCACCTTTGTTTTTCAGTACACGATTGAAATTCTACATGTATAATTACAACCAATCGACAACATAAGATCCATCAGTCACAACACAACATCAATATTGTATATAGTACCCTAAGACATTCTTCGAACAATGTGAATTTTAATTTTTAAGCTAATATATTCATTTTATTCATAATTTTTAACATCATTGATAAATCGTATAATTCTAATTGATTAATTTGTATTCATACTGTAACATGAGTTATATGTATACACAATCAATTTCAATTTCAATTTCAATTTTAAAAGTTTGCATCACATTGAAATTAGTAATCCTTCATTTTATTTATACTTTTATACATAAAGCTCATGATGATCCAACACCATGTATAATACATTGCTTATTTGTTATTTGCTCAATTTGATCAAGGTTCAGATCACAAACGGTGTTTCCGGTTCTCAAAAGTTAATCCAAAGGTATAGCTAGGTTAATATTAGAAATGTTAGTAAAAATAAAATGATGTCCCTGCAGTAGCGGTAATTTCACAACCCTCGCAGTCTCCCGCTTCTCAATTTCCAGGTCCTCCTGTTGTGCCAGTCACCCATTTGTAAACCCCTGGTGATCATCCTGAACCTCTTTGTTCCATTATTTCAATGGTCTTCCTCTTCTTTTATTTTCAGGGGAACCCAGTTAAAGACTTGCTAGGCCATCGATCAGCAGACATTCTTTGACGATGTCCATACCACGATAAACGTTTTGCTTCCATTGTCTGCAAAATATCTCCTAATACCTGCATTTTATTACGGATATCCTGGTTCCTAATATGGTTCAGCCTCGAAATTTGACAGCTACGGCGCCAAAAGTCCTTTTCAAGGGCTAATAATTTCTTCTTCATCCTTTCTCTAATTTCCCAAGTTTCAGATCCAAGGTACATATACAGACGTGGACAAATCATTAGCAAAATTGGAGATTTTTATTATATATTTTTACAAACTATGATTCTTCAATTTAGACTACAGTTGACATCTTTGCGTATTTCCAAATTATTAGAAAAATCGAAGATTTGTATTGTATATTTTTACAAAATTTCACTCTTCAATTTAGACTACAATTGATATTTTTGCATATTTACAAATTATTAGCAAAAGTGAAGATTTTTTGTATATTTTTACAAAATTCGACACTTCAGTTTGGACTACAGGTGACATTTTGGATATTTCCCAATTATTAGCAAAACTGAAGATTTTTATTATATATTTTTACAAAATTTGACTCTTCACTTTAGACTGCAGTTGACATTTTTGCATATTTACAAATTATTAGCAAAATTGAAGATTTTATTATATATTTTTTACAAAATTTGACTCTTCAATTTAGAATAGCCTACATTTGACATTTTGCATATTTCTATCTATTGTAATGATAGAAATATGCAAAATTGTCAAGTGTAGTCTAAATTGAAAAGTCAAATTTTGTAAATAGAATTACCATAAAGATCGTCAATTTTGTTAATAATTTGTCCACGTCTGTATTTTCTATTATTATTTTATATAAACTTATCTTCGTTTTTCTTGTTATCTTGCCATTCCATGAAAGTGAATTTGTCTTATCACCCGTTTACCTTGACCAATTTTATTATGTATATCCTTGTCACGTTTGGCCTGATTACTGAGGGTAACTTCTAAATATTTCAATGATCCAGAAGTTACTTATTTGTCAATCACCAGTGTCTAAATTATCCTCATTATTACTGCCCAGAATCATGTATTCGGTGTTCCTGAGATTAATTGATAATCCGCCTTTCTTATATTTCCCACCCAATTTACGGAACATATAACTGGAATCTTCACCATCTGCCGCTATAAGCACTTGATCGTTAGCAAATGTAAGCTATACAACATATCTTCTCCAATTTTTGCACCCATCTAACTAATTTCCTCCTCTAGTGCTTCAATATTGCTTCGAGATAAATCTTGAAAAGAGTTGAAGTGAGGAACCTTGACGTAACCCTTTCGTAACTTCAAATTCATTTTCGCAAAAGTTCTCAAATCACTAATGTTCCAACAATTAATGGAAATCTTGAATTTTATAAAATGCTATTACACAGCTGGAAAAATCGGGTTTACATATATCCAAGAAAATAAGTATAATTGATGATGTGTCTACAGAATTTAATCATGCAACACCTGGGCCAATTACTGAAGTAGTGAAAAAGAAACGCTAGAGCGTCGTTACAAAAAATTGTGAATTGTTATTGATACGCAACATACGAAATACGTTGCTGAAAACATATCAATTAGTGACTCATTACTCATATGCACCAGTAACTTCGTCTGATGTGGAAAGAACATTTTCCCGGTATAAAATAGCCTAGACCAGAGTTTCTCAAACTATAGTCCGCGGACCACCTGTGGTCCTCGAGGTCTGCCCTTGTGGTCTTTCAAAATAGACAGAAGGAAAAATAAAATTCAAACGAATTGCGTATCATACTATACCTGAAAATCTCAGAGTTTGGAAATGACACATGACTATCGCCTTTCACTTTTTCTTTCAGTACTGACATTTTATGAAATTTATTACCCTACCTGTCTACCGACTTCCCACTCTACTCTCAACAACAAAAGAGGAATTTGAAGCACTATGAACGTGGTGTTTCTCGCCACCTTTTCCCTGCACATCTGGCGCCTGTAACCAAGCCACAGACCACCCGAATTCATAACAGAGGACCAAAGTATCGAACCTTTTTATATATTTACGACTTTAATATTTTTGCCGACATCCAGTCTGCACATTGAAATGGTCACGGACTGTACGTCGTATACCCATAATACAATTCTGAGGTCACAATTTGAAACTCATTTTCCAAGTAAATATGACGAATTTTCATGGGTTCGTGATCACTTTCATTTAGATATTGAAAATAACAAACTTTCATAGAGTGAAAGAACAGCTAATTGAACTCTCGAATGACACCGGACTTAAAATGAAATTCGAAGCGGAAGGTATGGTTAATTTCTGGACCTCATCACAAGTGAAAAGAGAATACAGTGAACTACACAATGGTGCTTTAGAAATTATAATTCAGTTTGCTTCTACATATTATCTGTGTGAGAAAAGGTTTTCATCATTAACTCTAACACAAACAAAGTACCGAAAACGACTCGATGTATGTGACGATCTCTGACTTAACCTTGCCAGCATACATCCAAGTATAGAACAACTGTGCAAGAATCTCATTAATGTGAGTACCAACATTAATTTTTTTAGTTAATTAATTAAATATTATCCAAACTCTAATACCTTGAATTATTAAGAAAAAACGAAAATGAATTTTCTTCTATTAACATTGACTTAATTAGTTAATACTAATATAACATTAATTGAATTAAATTAATTTTAATTAATTGATTCTATTTTGAAATATAAATATACTGGTGTTAAAATATGCTACAAAAATGATAAATTTGCTTTCGAAGGGAACAAGAGTAAGATGGTCCGCGAAACTGTTGTGACTTAAAAAAGTGGTCCCCACTTCAGAAAAGTTTGAGAAACGCTGGTCTAGACGAATCCCAAAGAAGGTTTACATTTGACAACTTTCGTATGTTCATCTTTGTTCACATGGACAACGCAGAATGGACGTGTAAGATAAGTAAGCACAAAATGCTTCAGTTTTCATAGTTACCAGACTGTACCATCGAAGCACTTGTTTATTTACATTCAAAGCCTGTTCTATTAGCGCGCTTGAAAGAAGATGTAGTGCATGCGTAAGTACATTGATAGTTAACTGATCTCGGGCCTTAAGCCTGTTTATAACACATAAGCCCTGTCTTATTTAAAAACAAATAATGATGAAATTTATAAACCAGAGCTTCATTATCAGTACGTAATCTAATCAGCATTAAGATTAGTAACATTATTCATGGGTTTTCTCTTTAAGTAAATGATCTTTGTTGTAAAAATAATGTTATTAGTAAGTCAAACATAACTTCTGTTACACATACATGAATACTTTTTGTCATTAACAATTTTATCTTTAATTGTTGCTTGAAACCGCCAATTAGTAAAGAGTTGGTCATCCTCTTGAGTTCATATCTGCTCTGCACCTTCTGGACATGGAGAGAAGTGTGGTATCAATATACGTCTGGAATGCGATTCCACTCGCGAGAAAGAATGTTTCTCAGCTATTGAAGTGTGTGAACATCACTGAGATAACGTTCGACTCATCTTTGAAGTAAATTCAAACATGCTCAGTGGAATTTAAGTCAGGATAATGAGCTGGCCAAGGCAACGCTCGAGTCCCTGCAGTATTAACGCCTTCCTCTACACAATTGCCTACATGTGCACGGCATTGTCGTGCATTAAGATGAACTCTTCGCTAATCGCTCCTGCAAATGGAAGCACTATTTGTTGCATAATTGTGTCCACTTATGGCCTTGCAATGAAGGAGCCTTCAACACAAACGAGATCGGCTTTTCCATCAAGCATAACCCCAGACCATATCATTGCTGTACCTCCACTGAACTTGTGCACCTCCTGGACATGGCGAAGCCGTTCATAGTTACCAGGTCGTCTTCATGTTCTCTGGCGATACGAATCTCTCCTCAGTCCAAATCTTGACTCGTCCGTGAATAGTATAGTAGCCCATTGTTGCTGTGGCTATTGCAGTTTTTCCCGGGATTTTCCTTCCTCATTGCTGGAAATCTGAGAGGTCGTCGAGAACGTAGGTTTGCTTCATGCAGACTATTCCTGATGGTTTGAACGTGAACAGCAATGTCATTTGTCTCTAGCAAGCGAGATGCAAGGATTGGTGCAGTAACACTAAGTTTTCGTTTGGTTTGTATTTTTACTAACATTTCTAGTATTAACCTGGTTATACTTTTGGATTAATGGTTTAGAATGGAAACACCGTTTGCTACTCTCTTCCACGACTGGATTTCGATGACACTGGCGTAAAATACAAACAAATCACTTTACTAGGTATAGGTGGGAAGAAAAGTAGTTCATCCATTTACGTTAACTAGGAAATATCGCGATTTTGAGTTTGATAATTTTCATTAGGTTTTTGTTTAATCAAAATACAATACAGTATTAACAATGAGTGTTTTTACTCACGAACTGAGCTGTCCATGTGGACGTATTCATTTTGCAGTGTATATTATACTGTCTACAGCACATTAGCATACAATATAGAGAATGAAGTTAAATTGAAAAAACAATCATAATATGTATATTTAAACACATTTTTGAAAATGGTGGCCATTCATTTCGATAAAGACTTCAGTTCCTTTTGTGCATATTATCGCACTACAGACTATTGTACCTAATTTCATTAACCAGTTTCGTCCTTCGTACTAGTAACTCATGTTCAAATAATTCTGTAACTACTCTATAAAAGAGTACCTTACGTACTGTAAATTCAATCCTCATTTCTGCCCGATCCGAAAAGATAAAATTACTCAGAGGATGGTATCTACTGTTCGTCCAAGTAGTTTTGTCGCAGGGACGTAGAAAGGGGAAGAAATCACGTGACAGTTAATTACTTAACGAGGCCCTTTAATTTAAGTTATTTTAAACAGTTGTATAATATTACGCAGACGTCAAATTCCTAACAGAAATTAATGTTTTCAGAAAAGAGCTAAGACAGCCGAACCACTAGTCTTTACAATGGAGCCAGCAGAAGCGGGTGGGGGAAACCGGGATGCGATGTAGGTAAACGGACGACATTACCTGTGTGAAAATGTGATTCTACATAGAAAGCTCTTTCGTCACTGGAAAACGGGAAAGTATTTCTGGAACGTACTATACTCACTAACTCAGAAGTCTAATGTATACTTTGACTGCATACGCGGCCTTGGTTCTGTGTGGAGGAAGGTTGGAAGTTTACTAGTAGTGGGGGTGGGAGTTAAGTACTTTAAAAAATTCAGGTACAATAAAAATTGAAGTAAAAATAAAATGATGTCCCTGTATCTATCTATACTAATAATAAATCTGTAGCCAAAATTTTTCTGGTAATTTTCGATTCTCCAAAAATTATTGGTCCTAACATATATAATTAATCACCCTGAAACCGAAAATCGCTTTTTTGAAATTTCTGTTTGTATGTCTGTCTGTATGTTTGTTACCTTTTCACGCGATAATGGCTGAACGAATTTCGATGAAAATTGGAAAATAAATTAAGTTCGTTGTAACTTAGATTTTAGGCTATATGGCATTCAAAATACTTTATTTAAAAGGGGGGTTATAAGGGGGCCTGAGTTAAATAAATCGAAATATCTCGCTTATTATTGATTTTTGTGAAAAATGTTACATAAAAAACGTTTCTTTAAAAATAATTTCCGATAAGTTTTATTCCTTGAAAATTTTGATAGGACTGATATTTAATGAGATAAATGAGTTTTAAACTTAAAATAACTGCCATCTAAGGCCGTGTAATGAATTAAAAAACAAATGACTTCGTCTATAAGGGGCCTTGGACAGCAACAATCGAAAGCTATGAAAGATAGCCTACAGACAATGTTTCTGTGTTTGTATGAAGTAATATCGGAAGCTAAATTAACCGATTTGTATAATTAATTATTAATTCACCATTGGAAAGTGTAGTTTCTCTAGATGGACATAATGCTATAATGTTATTACAGTAACTTCTGAGTGAATCGAGGACAGGTAAGATTAAAATAGCTTCTTATGCACAGAAAACTTGATAGGCTATTCTGTACTTTCGTTTCCTGTATTTCCTAAAATAATTTTTATGACCAAATGAGTGATCTCTGGATCAAAATGATCGCATTTTAATTATGCAAATACAATTGAAATTAAGTAACATAATAAACGAGTTATCCTTCTATCAAACACGAATGTTCCCTGGATCAAATGTCCTATTTTTTTTAAATAATTACTTTATATTTATTTCCAACGGGTTCAGCGGCGCGCACGGGTACGGCTAGTTTTTAATAAATGGCTAACGGCGCATTGGAATGTCCCTAGAGCTCTGGCAACATCAACCTGACGCTGAAGGGCAGCTAGCATTCCTACAACTCTTTGCATGGTGTCTCGGTTTTCCTCGCATAAATTATTGAGATATCCACGAGACACATTCCGGTCAAAGCATATGATTTTAACTTTGAAAATGGTGCTCGTGGATATTTATTTATTTTTTTTAATCTACGGTAAGGGGGACTATGGCCCAGGACTGCGACTTACCCCTAGGCCAGCCTACTCCGTGCGTCTCTCAAAACACATTGCACACTGCTGCAGTTAATCGGGATCCTTCCGTTTTTCTCCATATTAGGTATCTAACATTTCGTCATAATTTCACAGCATTCCCCGATCGCCGGCTGGAGTTATTAGAACGTGTCTCACTGTCTGCCGCTTCGCCATGTCCAGGAGGTGAACAAGTTCAGCGGAGGTACGGTAACAGTATGGGCTGGAATTGTGCTTGGTGGAAAAACTGATCTCGTTTGTGTCGAAATGTCGAAGGTACCGTAACTATAGCTCAGTTTTGAACTCAGGAGGAGGACTTACTCTTTACTAGTTGGTGTTTTTAACCAACCATTAAACATACAATTGTTTATGACAAAAAATATTGCCTCTATCCGCAATAGAAACTATATTACAGATACATTAATGTGTCCTACAGAATTTATCTGTAATATTGACACTTAATACTTGAGAATATTATAGATATATTAATTTATTAATATGTTAATTTGACAAATTAATATATCTATAATATTCTCTCAGCTAGCAGTGCATAATAACTGCGGATTTCCGGCCAACAAGTAACTCAGCTGAGTGCGCTCCTAGTATAATGGCAGTTGACATTGGATACACGTCAACATATATACAGGGTGCGTCAGAAAGAACGGATGGATTTCACATGGCAAGAAAATTGTAAAGATTCATCAAATCGAAAATGTATTGTTATCAACATATTCACCAATACATGCAGTTTATTTATGGAAAACAACATTATCCATATGATGTCCTTGGCTTTCAATACAGGCATCGAGGCGTTTTCTGATGTTCGCCATCACTTTCACAGTCATAGCTGGTGCAATTGCCACGATTTCTTCACGAATCGCTATCTTCAGTTCGTCCAGTGTATGTGATCGATGTTTACAAACTTACGCCTTCAAATGGTCCCAAAGAAAGAAGTCGCAGGGAGCGAGATCTTACCGTAGCCTCGGACAATCTCAGTGCAATAGAATTTCGTCCAGGTGATTTCTTCTTTAATGTTGAACCTGTGATACGAAATGAAGCCACCCACCACAAAATTGTATTCCGAGTTGGAATCCTAGCGTGACATCCGATGTCGAAATGAGTCCTGAGTGGCGATCACAGACTCTTCATTTTTCAAAAATGTCTCTACGATGAAAGCACGTTGTACACCAGACCAACACCATATTCTCAACTGAAACTGCATTCTCTGGCTGACCCAACAGTCGTGGTCCCCCTCACTATATCTCTCTCCTCGTTGCGTATCGATAGTTTGAAATCCATCCGTTCTTTCTGACGCACCCTTTATATATATATATATATATATATATATATATATATATATATATATATATATATATATATATGCCTATCTTACAGTCAGGCCAGAAAGGGAAACATCGAAGGAGGAAAGTTCGATCCGGTGCTGTGGATTGAATTCGGCGTAGCTCAGTGGTCAGAGCGCTTGGTACGTAGAACCAAGGACCCGGGTTCGATCCCCGGCGCCGGAGCGAATTTTTCTCCTCAAATTTTAAGGGAAACTATGTTTGACTAGTTAATAACATTACAACTGCGACCTTGTCAACCACAAGTGACACGATGGATTTTTCAATAAAAAATCCAACACCTGACCGGAACTCGAACCCTAGCCTCCTGCATGACAGACCGGAGGTCTGACCTCGGAACCTCCACAATATCTCAAACTTCCTCTCAAAGCTGGATAGAAAGAGGATCTTCTGTTTCTTGGCCAGCTCGTTCGCTGATCTGATCCCACTTGATCTTTCTTGTGGAATCATATAAACTGTCTCGTCTACGAGAGACCTGCAGATAGTGATTTTGGATAGGATATCCTGCTAAGAGACCTTGTTGCTTGTGATACTGTCAGAATGTCTCCGGGGATGTTAAACTGAATGCGACAGAGCTTAGGTTCACTGCAGTGCTGTCAAGCCGGCATCGAAAATGCAAGATGCCATTACGAACTACAACAAATGTATTAATCTTAACGTGATAAGATACAATGTAGTATTGGTGGTTGATATTTTAATTCATTGAACTTACAAACGTCCACCGTTGTGGAGTAACGGTTAACACGTCTGACCGTCAGACAAGCGGGCTCAGGTTCAAATATTGTCCTGGTTGGTACATGTTACCTAGTTATTTTTTTTCTCTAGCTTTGTGTCAATCAATTGAAGCAGAACTGCTAGGTAACGTTCAGCGTTGGATCTCGGACTCATTCCTCCATAATTAATTCACATATCATCATTATCATGATCCATACTATAGCCCGTGTTAAGTTCAAGGGTGCGGTGTGCTGTACTTGTACAGGGACATCATTTTATTTTTACTTCAATTTTTATTGTACCTGAGTTTTTGAATGTACTTCACTCCCACCCCTTCTACTAAGGAAGTTCCAACTCCACACAGAACCAAGACCGCAGATAGTAAGCAGTACTGAGTTACTGAGTATAGTACGTTCCAGAAATATGTTCGCGTTTTCCAGTGACGAAAGAGCTTTCAATATTGAATCATATTTTCGCACAGGTACTGTCCGTTTGCCTACGTCGCATCCCGATTTCCCCCATCTGCTTCTGCTCGCCCCTCTGTAATAGCTGGGCTGTCTTAGCTCTTTTCTGAAAACATTAATTTCTCTTAGGAATTGGGCGTTTACGTAATATTATACAGCTGTTTAATTTAACTTAAATAAAAGGGCCTCGTTAAGTAATCAACTGTCACGTGATTTCCTCCCTTTCTACAATCCTGCGGCATAACCACTTGGACGGACAGTAGATAGCATGTCTGAGTAATTTTATATTTTCGGGTCGGGCAGAAGTGAAGATTGAATTAACAGTACGTAGAGCAGGTACAGAATTATTTCAACGTGAGTTACTAGTACGAAGGACGAAACTGGCAATTGGAATTAGATGCAATAGTCTATAGTGCGATAATATGCACAAAAGAACTGAAGCCTGTATCGAAATGAACGGCCACCATTTTCAAAATTGTGATTAAATATTCATTTTATGATTATTTTTCAATTTAACTTCTTTCTCTATATTGTACGCTAATGTGCTGTAGACAGTATACACTGCATAATGAATACGTTCGCATGGATAACTCACTTCGTGAGTAAAAACACTTATTCTTAATACAGTACTGTACTCTGATTAAAGAAAAGCCTAATGAAAATTATCAAACTCAAAATTGCGATATTTCCTAGTTTACGTAAATGGATGAACTACTTTTCTTCCTTCCTATACCTAGTAGAGTGATTTGTGTTTTATGCCAGTACCATCGAACTCCAGTCTTGGAGGGGGAGCAAGCGGTGTTTCCGGTTCTCTAAAGGTATAGACAGGTTAATATTAAAAATATTAGTAAAAATAAAATGATGTCCCTGTACAAGAGCGCAGCCTAGCGGCTACCCAATCATTCACAGAATAGGAGTGGTAAGCACAATAAGCCTCAGGCTGCAGTGTAAGCCTTCGGGTCCCTCCTCTGTAAAAGAGAGAGAGAAAGTCTACCAACAGTGATCTATAAGCATGCTTATTCCAATTTAACAAGCATCCCAAAACGGTTTTGGTTTAAAATTGAGACTTTCCAGACCTAATATTAACGCTTTTGGCTTATAATTGAGACGTTCCCACACCGGGGTCCTTATGTACTATGAATGCTTTCGGTTCATAATTGCGACTTATCCAGACAGCGGTTGCTTATCTATTATTAATGCCTTTGTCTTTCTGCATAACTGAATCATGGTCACGGAAGCTTCTTATATTCTTGTATTCAAATTAATTAAATAATTAAATACACATTTACCACTGGCATGTAGCACGTATGGGCGAATCCAGAAATGCATATAGAGTGTTAGTTGGGAGACTGGAAGGAGAGAGACCTTTGGGGAGGCCGAGAAGTAGATGGGAGGATAATGTTAAAATGGATTTGAGGGAGGTGGAATATGATGATAAAGACTGGATTAATCTTGCACAGGATAGGGACCGATGGCGGGCTTATGTGAGGGCGGCAATGAACCTGCGGGTTCTGTAAAAGCCATTTATAAATATGCAAGTAATTAAGCATCATGCAAATATTAGATAATATTATTCGAAGAATAAGAGTTTCATCGTACTGCATTGCGAATATACTACTTTGCGTTTTGTAAAAATAGAAGAGTATACAATAGCTATTACATAGTAGAAATTATCAAAATTAGTGATGTAGTCTGATATGTCTTCCACCAGCATTCATAGTAGCGGAAGTTACAATTCACGAGGACATGTGTTCGTTCCATGAGTAGGACACAGAATTGTTCAGCCATGTTAGAATCCATTCTATTCTTATATACGCGACCTGATACGATCAGTAGGAGTTAGGAAAAATAGTTACGTTTAACTTCCCATGATTTACGAGAAGATTCGAAGAGAACGGCAGTTGCATAGACTTTCAGCTCCCCACTACTACCATTAATGCACAACACAATGTCAATACTGCGGTTGCTGTCGTCTGCGATACAACGAACTATTCTGTTTATTTTCGAGTTTGGCATATTTTCCGGTTATTATATGCTTATTTAAGTTGTGTTAACTCTCGCTAGTGGTTTATTATTTTATTTTATCCGTCTTAGTATTTATTTTATTATTGTAAATATTTGTTTTATCAATATTATTATTATTATTATTATTATTATTATTATTATTATTATTATAATTAATGAATTATTTTGTATTACAATATTTGTATCATTTCTGTCACGATTATTCTATTATTATTATTATTATTATTATTATTATTATTATTATTATTATTATTATTATTATTACTATTATTTATATCATCAGCATTATTATTTGAACCCTGTAAAATTTATGTAGATTACTGGACTGTACCCGAGCACGAGCATTATGCTCATTTCGGGTATCTATTCATATGTATTCAATTCAAATGTAAATTGTAAATAAATTTGAATTTGAAAAAAAATGTGATGGAATATTTGTTTCATATATCATAGTATATACAGTACATCATATTAATAGGAAGCCTTGAAATGTTTAATATGAAAACATGTACCGAAGTTTTAAAAAACTGTTTTAGAGTTAAGATTGTAAAAAGGAATTGTAAAGCAATGTATTATTATTTTCAAAATAATACATAAAATCGCAAACAATTGAAGTGAAGTACTCGTAATATTGAAATAGTGATCTGACATGCAAAAGTTATTTTTTGTACGATAGTGCAAGTTGCATTTTACCGACTATTATCAGTGTGTATTGAGCCTTTAAAACATTAGTGCGTAAAAAAGTTAGTAATCACTTTACACACTGCTATTCATTTTACGCACTACCAAAGGAAATGTAATATTCAATGTAGAATCTTCATTCAGTAAGAAATTAATGCATTACCTCGATTTTGCATTACTTAAATATTATACTTACACAAGTAAGTAACAAATTTAACATTCATATCTACAAGGTAGCCCTTATTATTCCGAAGTTACATGTAATACTCATAACATTCAACTGTTTCTAACCGCTTTGGTGATTATGACCAGTTTAGACGGCATAAAATCGTGAGCATGAATAAAACAGGCCGTAATTCCAGGGATTATTGATTATACCATGGATTGTTCTGTGTGGTTGTGAAACTAGGACTCTCACTTTGAGACAGGAACAGAGATTAAGGGTGTTTGAGAACAAGGTCCTTAGGAAAATATTTGGGGCTAAGAGGGATGAAGTTACAGGAGAATGGAGAAAGTTACACAACACAGAACTGCACGCATTGTATTCTTCGCCTGACATAATTAGGAACATTAAATCCAGATGTTAGAGATGGGCAGGGCATGTAGCACGTATGGGCGAATCCAGAAATGCATATAGAGTGTTAGTTGGAAGGCCGGAGGGAAAAAGACCTTTAGGGAGGCCGAGACGTAGATGGGAAGATAATATTAAAATGGATTTGAGGGAGGTGGGATATGATGATAGAGAATGGATTAAACTTGCTCAGGATAGGAACCTATGGCGGGCTTATGTGAGGGCGGCAATGAACCTCCGGGTTCCTTAAAAGCCTGTAAGTAAGTAAATAAGTAAGTAAGCAAGTAATTCCATGCATACTTATTTCTTAATGCTTCTGAGTTTAGACATCCATGGCATGACCTTATAACCTCTCCTACTTGAAATATTTATTTAATGTAAATTTGTGGTATTATAGAAAAATATTGTATGATACATGTTCGTAAAGTTATCTTTTTGGCTCCCGTATGTTGTGAAACTAGGTTTCGACTCGCTTCACAAACTTTACATTCGTGCCAAAAGAGAACCTTTACGAACTTGTCTCATAAATAACTATTAAGCTCATCTCCAAAATTTTAAACTTCATACAGTGTACTTTTAATGAAGAACTTCAGAAACTACTTAAATATGTTATTAAATATCAACTAAAACTTACAAAAGCCTTCGGTAACTTCATGAAAATCTCTCCACGTAGTGTCCTCCCCTATTTAGAAAAGTGTGGCAGCAGAAGACGGTACAGATGCCATTCTCCTGCGACTGATGTCGTCATGTAGATTACTCTGAAATGAACAAGATCTCATGATGAAACACTTACATTAGGTTAGGCAGTAAACGAGTAGCCAGATAAGCCCCAGGCCCAAAAGCCCCAAGCCCTTCGTATAGCATCAGAAACCTGTAGTAACCCTAAGACTTCATTCCAGCCTATTTTTACCATTATTGATAACAGATGAAATTAAGAGGGAGATGGAGAGCGTTGATGGTATTATAGAGGGAAACGGGTGTAACCCGAGGAAAAACCTCTGCAACGTCTGCTTTGTCCACCACAAATTCCATCTCGATCTGATCTCTGATGTGATCTCGAACCCGGGACGCTAGCACTTGAACCACACACGCGGCATAATTGACTGACGCATACAACGCAACCAGAGGTAAACAAATTTAATGTGCCCGACTGTGCTGGTACGGAGTAGTAGTGCATTTTATTGCAGAATGCAGTTCTGGTGACTCCCAAAGTATAGAAAGAGCTGTAACAAGGATGTAATGCTTTTCCGCTACTACTGCATGTTCAGTTCAAAGTGTGTCATGGCTCGCTGTATGCCGTCATGTGGCTTGTCGTTGAGCCTAGAGAATTCAATCTTCCTACACTTCCGCAGAGGCGTATTACCAATGTGCCAGAGAAGTTGCCTAGCAAGTACGGCGTTCATTCTGCAGAGACTTACCGATACGTAAGTTAACGCCGGTAGTGGCAGGAATGTGAACTGTTTGGAAACACGTACTGAGGTAAGTTTTTTCCTTACTGTCGGGATATGGGGAGAGGGTTAAGACGATTACTTACGTATTTGTTGGCATTAACTTCGACGGTCAACATGGACACGGAGCATTTGATTTGTGTTGTGGACTGTTGCCGTACGCAACCGATGATAACAAGTACCCTACGCACGACTTGTCCGCGCATAACACAGTTCGAAAGAGGTTATGGTGGCACACAGACCGTACAGATCGCCATCTGTTGCTACGACGTTCAAGTTATAACGTACACGTTCTCAAGTTCAGATTGAACGCCTTGATTAATAGGCAACTGTTCTGACATAAAAGCTGAAACTCGCTTCAAATCGCTGACTCACTAACAGTGACGTCATGACACACTTTGAAATGAACACCCAGTGTGTTCATGTAACTTAACCCTTCAGTGCTCGCGACGTAATTTGTGACACCAGTGCTCGCGCGGACTACATTTGTATTCCATCCCATTCTTTCATATACTCAGTACTTCTGCATGTATGATGAATATGTAATTTTACAACATATATGTGTGTGTATATATATATATAAGAGTGTAAGTCTATTTGAATTTCTTATTTAAATCAGTAATGTTAACATAATGTAAACCACCGGCGTGGCTCAGTCGGTTAAGACGCTTGCCTGCCGATCTGAAGTTGCACTCGGGCGCGGGTTCGATCCCCGCTTGGGCTGATTACCTGGTTGGGTTTTTTCCGAGGTTTTCCCCAACCGTAAGGTGAATGCCAGGTAATCTATGGCGAATCCTCGGCCTCATCTCGCCAAATACCATCTTGCTATCACCAATTTCATCGACGCTAAATGACCTCGTAGTTCATACAGCGTCATTAAATAACCAACTAAAAAAGCATAATGTAATAAGTGGTATTATAATGCAAAGAATGTAATTAAAAACTCTACTATTATTATATATAATAAATTATTAGATATTATAAACTGAAGTCTACAGCAGCCCTGCACAAGGTTTGCGCTCTCCGAGCCGGCTCACAGCTCACGAGCGGAATGCAGATATTAGCTGCGCTCTGTATAAGGGTGGACTGGAAGAAGGGGTGATCTCGTACAAAATATACAGAACAGGAAGTACTATTACGAGTGCTTATGAAATGAATTCCCGTTCGGTGTTTGCAAAACTATCTTGGACTATTAGGCCTATTAATTAATAAAGAAATATTTATTTTACAGAAGTAATATAAATTCTATAGCTACCTAAATGTACAATATCATTTTGTTATATTTTTATTTATCTGTACATCAAAACGGGGTTTTATGCTGTTGGCAGCTGAAAGGAACAGTAGCCTACTGATCATAATGAAACATCAGTTACAGATGTTCGATGTCTGCCTTTATTAAAGTCGATTATAGAAATCAGTTGCTCATAAATATAAATGTTGAGCCAAACATAGCAATCATTTTCACAGCCAGCCTGTGTAGTCGTGGTTATTATTGCTAATGTTTAGTCTTGTAAAACTCAACCAGGCTAGTAGTATTATCCAAACGATCTTTAGCCCTTAGTCACATCGAAGACCAATAAGTTCGAGCTGTAAATCGTTAAATGTTAAATGTTATGTTCCGTCTTTTAGATTCCTCCATACTGTACTGTAGCAGTAGGTAAGCAACGTGAAACAGTTACTGAGAATAGGTCTACACACTGCACGCCTCTAGATAACTGAGTGGTCGTTTCCCTCTCCTCTACCTATAGCAAGTCTATGTCATTCTGACGCATTTTCCTCTCCGTTTCGGCGAGCGCTGTTTGTGCAGGCCTGGTCTAGAGTTATTATCTTATTAACTCCTGCTCCTAAAATTTAAGTCACTATTACGTTCAAGTACGTGTCTGTTTCATGAGAAGAAGTCGTTCTATATCATCAAATGCCATTATGTCCACGTAATCATTAATATTCCAGTTTTGAATCTTGCGTACACCACTTTTAACACTTGAATATAATTAATTGATGAACTAGTGGACTTACTCGTGTTAAATATGTAATATCTGTCCGGCTTACAGCTGTTTCAGTGCTTCACGCACCATCATTAGAGCCTACTAGATCGCGGCGTCATCTCGAACTTCTCTGCCTGTTAGGAGGGTGTGTTTTATTGTTGGAAGGTGTTGAAGTGTGGAGTCGAATAGTGTGTGTGTACTGAAATTGATTTGTGTGTTGAGGATTTGATCGGGGTGTGTTTTAGTGTGTTTGTATATTTCGTATTGTTCTAGTGTGTTGAGTTTTTGGTTCTTGGGTTGTGTGTGTAGGATTTCCATGTCCGTATTTATGCTATTGTATGTATGGTTAGTATTGGTTATGTGATCGGCGTATGTAGATGAATTGTGTCCTCTGGTTATTGCTTTAATGTGTTCTTTGTAGCGGTTTGGAATGATCCGCCTGTCTGTCCTATGTAGAACTTGTCGCAACTATTGCATGTGAGTTTGTATACGCCTGTGTGGTCGTATTTATTTGTTTGTGTTTTTTGTGTGTTGAGATAATACACACTAGAACTTAAAAACAACAACTCCATAAATTTCCTAGACATCACCATAACAAAAATCGACAACAAACACACCTTCAAAATATACAGAAAACCAACCACCACCACCACACACATACACAACACATCTAACCACCCCATACAACACAAACATGCTGCATTCAGGACAATGGTACACAGATTACTCAACATACCCATAAACCAACAACACTACAATGAAGAAGTGAACACAATCAAATACACAAGAAGACGGATACAATCCAAACATAATAGACAACGTCATAAGGAAGACAAAACAAAAACTTAACAGACACAAAAACACACAACACAAACACAAGAACACAAGAAATACATCACACTAACATATGAAAACAAAAGCACACATAAGATCGCATCTTCATTCAGAAAACAGAAATATAACATAAGATACAGAACAGAAAAGACACTACAAAGACATCTCAACACACAAAAAACACAAACAAATAAATACGACCACACAGGTGTATACAAACTCAAATGTAATAGTTGCGACAAGTTCTACATAGGACAGACATGCAGATCATTCCAAACACGCTACAAAGAACACATTAAAGCTATAACCATAGGACACAATACATCTACATACGCCGATCACATAACCAATACTAACCATACATACAATAACATAAATACGGACATGGAAATCCTACACACACAACCCAAGAACCAAAACCTCAACACACTAGAACAATACGAAATATACAAACACACTAAAACACACCCCGATCAAATCCTCAACACACAAATCAATTTCAGTACACACACACTATTCGACTCCACACTTCAACACCTTCCAACAATAAAACACACCCTCCTAACAGGCAGAGAAGTTCGAGATGACGCCGCGATCTAGTAGGCTCTGATGATGGTGCGTGAAGCACTGAAACAGCTGTAAGCCGGACAAATATTACATATTTAACAGGAGTAAGTCCACTAGTTCATCAATTAATAATATTCCAGGAAGAAATAACCACTGGAACAATAGAAAGTAGTCTAAAAGTGCCTTTTGAACGGCTTATAGCAATAAATCAAATTAGATATAAGGAAATGGAAAATATGCTCTTGTATTCTTTCCTGTTAAAAAACTAACGCACTCGCGTGGATTTAAAAGCATATTACTACTTAGAAAAAAGTCACAATTACATTCAAATACACCAGACATCAGAGCTAAACTGTAACAATAAGGTACTGAAAATGTAATGCTGTCAGCATTGATAACGGAGGTGTGGTGACGTATATAAATAGCAGTGGATTACAAATGTATGCCGCGCGAGTACTGGAGGGTTAAATTTCAATCTTCTAGATGTTAGGAATGTTTCTCCAAAATTTTAACATATATTTTATTTGTACCCTGATTTGCAATTTCTGTACAGTATCATTCGAATTTACAGATAAATTTGCGTTTAGTATAAAATGAAAATCTAAGGAATGCTATCAGTTTCCGGTTTTATCATTACGGTGAAATGCCGGCACTTGTACCCAACACAAATTCGAATCTTGAGGTTGCCTGCAATACAGTGCTAGAGAGTTTAAAGCATCTTAGTCTTAGATTTAGTCTTAAAACCTCTCATAGAGAAACCGAGTTCGATTCTCCATGTGCCGTCAAGTTTGTGGTAGGACAAGTGACTTTGGATAGAATTTTTCTACATTACTTTCATTTCCCTTGTCGTTCTGACCCCATACTGCTCGATATTCATACTCTGATCATAATAAACATTCTGTACACTTAAAGATTTGATGAAGAAAGGAATAGCTTTAGCTGATAATAAAAACTGGAACACAAGTAACATTCTTTGCTATTAAAATATTATTACGAATAAAAATGATGGCTTATTTTTCGTTTTAACGAAAAAAGCAGTTGTTTGAAGGAAACTGCACTTGTTTAGTTGCCAATTGTGTGCTCAAAATGAGTCGTAGTTTCGTTCCATAGGGCGCGCGGGTGAAAGTTCTTTAATTTGCTGCTAACAATAGATCCATTTTACCGGCTGCAATAGATCTCAGGAGAATGAATGGAAACAATAAAACCAATCTGAAGTTCATGAATAATGCTTGTAACATTGTCAATAGAGTTGATGCATTGTGCTACAAGACAATTAGGAATTTGTAAGCACGTCACTATTCAGAGTAGTTCACATTGCAACGTCATTTATTCTCGTTTAGATGTTGAGTGACATTGCCCAAATTCGTTTCACTTGAAAGATACAGAAAGAAAAGGGAGGGGGGAATGATATTAAACAAATCTGTGATATTTGAACATGATAATTTAAAACATAGGGGAGAGTCGGGTACTATCGGACATCGGGTAGTATCGGACAGTACGTTTCTTTCATCTACCACCATATGGTAGTACCTGAATGACATGGTTATGTTTCTCTATGCGACATCACAGAAACGTAACCATGTCAATCAGGTACTATCATCGTGTGGTAGATGAAAGAAACTCACTGTCCGATATTACCCGATGTCCGATACTACCCGACTCTCCCCTATATAAGGAACTATTACCTAAGATTTGATGTTGAGGCAGTGTAAGCATTATGAATGTAGATTTAAATATGGTGATTTCGTCCTGTACACTCCCACATGGAAATACGTTAAGATTAGTAGTGTAATAATGGTAAAAATGAAATAAGATTTGTACTTGAGACAGCATTGGGCTAAACAAGGAGTACAAACGAGCCCCTAAGACGGAGACAATGTTCATTCTCTTCTCCAAAATGAAGTTCTATTTCGCCAGGATGGCAATACATGCTCTGTGCACCTATTAAGGATGAACCGTTACTCATACCATTAATTTGAGATGGTTAATCTTCGAGACATGCCAAACAAGAAAAGAAGCCATGACATGCAGAACGAGACAAGTCCACTGACTAAAGTTTTGAGATAATCAGTTTTTGTGTTTATCTATAAACTTACTAAAGCTACTGAACTATTTTTTTCACACAACTGTATATTAAGAATATTTTAAGCCAGAAACAGTGTTAGCAAGTTATACAAAGTCCAATTTCCCATATTTTGACTCTATTAAAAGTCAAGTTTTTGTGCTGTTTTGAATGTCACTGCTTCAAGGAAGAATTTATAGGGGAAAAATTCTGAGTAATGAAGATTAAATATTTGTATTTAATATTAGAAATGCATTTTTAATGTAGCAATAGAATTTCAAGGTATATAAAATATTTCATTTTGTTCTGTTAGAGTACTTCGCATTTATCAGAGTCTCACACTTCATTATCAGATTCCCAACTAAATTTATTTATTTATTTAACTAGCTAGCTACTGACTACACATTAAATTTATAAAACAAAAATGTTTCTAGACACTACCATAAGAGCCAGGCTCATGTACGGTGTGGTCTTAGCCAATAATATAACATAAACTTTACGACAGTTTACTAAATACAGTAAGTAACTTAATTCAAACCAATAAATACAACACAAGAGCAAAAATAAATAAAAGAGAGAAAAAAACAAATTTAATATAAATTGACAATCCGACAGAAGCCAGTGACATTCAATAAAAACATTAATATAGTCGACAGAAATAAAAAGTAAGAAAATACATTTGTTAATATTATATATCATGGATAATTTTACAAATTTCTTTTTTAAAAGCTTCAATTTTAAAATATTTCAAATGTTGAAAATTCTATGTAATTTTATTATAAAGTCTTGGGCCGAAACTAGTACCGTATTTCAGAGCTACACTTGTATGATATTTAGGCTCAATTAATGGGAAAGTAGACTTTTGTCTTAGAGTACGATATTCATGTCGATTAGATTTATGTTTTATTTGAGTTCTGTGGTAGTAAGTTAGTAAACTATATTTATAAATTTCTTCAATAATTAATACTTCAAAATCTGTATAAATTAAATTTGTTGGATAATCCATATTTTTGGTTAGACAAATTTTTATTAATCTCCTGTGTAATAAAATTAATGGATTAAGTACAGATGATGCTACTCCACCCCAATTTATTATACTATATTGTATTAATGATTGTACCAACGCTAAAAATATTATTCTCAATGCCTCCTCAGTGATAAAATTTCGAAGTATTATGAATTTATAAATTGTCTTTCTTATACTTGTACACATGAAATCAATTTGTTTATCCCAACGTAAATACTGGTCTAAAATTCTAAATATTTAACTTGTGTGGAAGGTGATAGATGTGGGCAATTACAATAATTATTTGTTAATTTATTACATGAAATATCTATTACTAAGTGACTATTTCGTTTATATGACGTCATTCCATTTTCGACCAATGAAGTGTAATGAAATTTTGAATTCCAACCAATCACAGTCAGACTTTGCGATAATTTCTGCAGCTAGATTTATCGCTATCAATTTATCGCATGGTCGTTCTTTTGTTTAGTCGTTGTCGCCAACTGTTTCCCCGTAAATTTATGATCATAAATACATTAAGATGCAACTTCACAGTTAAACTTTTCTTTGAACTTTAAAGCAATGAATGCAAGATTGATATTTAATATTAATTAATATATTTACGCAGTGAAGACCACGTTCAAAACGGCGCACCATGTAGACACAAAATATTTATGCATCTTAATTGAACGTACTTTTTAAACTTGATTCTATTCTTCCCAGATTGCACGCATACGCGATTGGAATATTGAACTTTGTAGATGCAGCTTTAGTTCCGTTACACACTACAGCGAGAATGCGTTTGTCGAGCTATAAAAAATGCTTTCGTGTAGCACTCATTGTAAGTAACGGTCGAAACAAGGCACAGCTGACATTGGTCCTGCTTCCACAGGTAGGCCTAACGTAACCTATAAAATTGTAGCCTATAACATTTGTATTGAAATTAAACAATTAACAGACGTTCAAATTTATGTAACATCATCGCATATCAAAGTCAAAGACATTGCATAGTAATAATGTCTTTGATCAAACTGCCTTTCGTATGGCGTAATAAAATTCGTGTTTTAATTAGACCTATCTATAAAGAGATGGCTTCACTGTGTAGCAACATGTCTCACTGTGAATACATAAGCATTGGTATATAGCTGTCCCCACTGTTACTGTTAAATTAAATTATGATTTCGGCAGATAATGAAAATGTATTTACATACTAGGTTCAAAAAGTTCCCGGAATTTGCTAGCATCATAGAAACAACGTACCTTAAACACTATTCTACAACATTCCCTTCAAAATAGTTGCCTTCCGCAACAACACACTTTTGCCAACGCGTGTAGAGTTCCTGGAAGCAGGCCTGGAAGCCATTTTGTGAAACCCGTCTTAGTGCTCTCGTCGCGTTTGCGATAACCTCTTCAGCATTGAATCTCCGTCCTTTCAGATGACTTTTCAGACGGGGAAACAGAAAGTAATCAGGTGGTGAGAGATCAGGAGAGTATGGTGGGTGATCCAAAGCAGTTATGTTGTGCCTGGCAAGAAAATTCTTTACAATAATTGCGCGATGAGCAGGTGCATTGTCATGCATAAGGAACCAGTTGTTTTCTACCCACTTTTCTGGACGTTTCCTTCTCACTGCGTCCCAGAGGCGACGGAGGGTTTCTACGTACAATTCTTTCGTTACAGTACGACCTTCTGGAATGAACTCATGGTGCATGAGACCCTGAGAGTCGAAGAAAACTTCCAACATAACTTTGCTTTAAGTGAGCTTAAATGCGACAGGCTCATGTTAGTAGATTTACTGGCATGAAAAAGAACTCCTGCGGGACAAAATTCCGGCACATCCGGCGATGCTGATATAACCTCCTGAGTTGCGAGCGTCGTTAAATAAAACATAACATTTAAAATAACTTTGCCTTTGGAAGTGTGCCTAGGAAATTTTTGCTTCCGAGGAGATGTTTTCGATTTCCACTCAGATGACTGTCGTTTAGGGACTGGGTCGTACAAGTAGCACCAGTTTCATTTTGTTTAAGAAATCACCATCTTCATCAGCCATACTGATCATGTCCCCAGCAAAACACAGAACTTGATGTTTGTACTTTGCTCTGTGGACATAATTACAAAATGCGACGAACAAACGAAACACTATGATAAACAATTGCCTACAACTCAAAACCAATAATTGCCATTATCAACAAACTTTAAGGAAATGACATCATGAATGTTACCAACAAAACAAATGTATAATATCCCTTGTTATATATTAATACGAAAAATGGTAGTAAAATTCCGGGAACTTTTTGAACCTAGTAGTATGTTATAATAATACGAGAAAAGTGCAGTACATGTAATTAACAATGTTAAACCTATATTTCGCTTTTCGCAATTGGCATTACTGAATAATAACATCAAATTTCTTTATTGCAATAATCGATATTCATCTACGAGTATTTCAACTTCACAATGTCTGAATAGGTTAAGTATTCGTTAATATACAATTATTAACATTTTATGATCGAATTTTAGGGATATATTATTTAAATTTTTATTTTATTCACGAAATAGTCCTAATAAATGTCACTCGAGGTCTGAGATTTATCGGCAGATCTCAGACCTCTCGTGACATTACTACAGATAATTATTCATAGGTGGAGGTAAACCTTTCGTTGTTAAAGAAAATGGAATATAGGTACTGATTCATCAATAACGCTTTGTTTATTTGAATATTTCTGAATAAGTATGGTCGATGTTGAGGATTAATAAAATTGCAGACAGATACTTTTTTATGTCAGCAGCCTTTGCAGGTTTGAGTTTAATTTCACCTTAATATGCCCTTTTAAGTGAAGCGAGATCAACGTTTAACTTCCCTTTAAATCGATAGTTTTCGGTTACATAGCCACCTGAAGTTGTGCTTGCAGTCAAGCTATTGGAACTGTATTCTATTATTTTATAAGATATGATCTTCCATTTTCCCTGACTTAGTGGAAGTGGCACTAAACCCCATTTCAGTTTGGTTGATAGGCTTTCCCCTCTACTCGCACTCCCTACCAACAGTGAAGGGGAAGATGCTACTGTCCATCTCACAAACGTTCGACTAATTAACTTTCTAAATAATGACAAATTTTATTTCTAAAAGTGTTTACCAGTACTCTATATTTCGAAAGTCCATACTAAGTGTTTACATTGAATTTTATTGCTGTTTATATTAACAGGCACATTAAAAAGTTACTGACAACAGAAGATAAATGTTTTCTACACCGCTAGTTGCTACTCTAAGCACATACACTGGGACAATCTGTGTCGCTCCCCCTGACTTCATAATACAAACTAACATTCCTTAATCTAATCAATTATTAGTTGAAAATATTGTAAGCACTACACAAAAATAAACTCTAACATGTAATTTTCAAACTACTGTGACACTGTATTTTATATTCACTTATGCACTTTATTTAATATTTTATTTGCTAGTGTGTACAGCTTGTGGGGTGCAGGTATAAGAAGTAACAGCTACCAGTCTGTCATTGACTGATTCAGGGCAGGTAGAAGGGGAAAGAAATGCCATCGCATCCTCTCAACTTGTATGAAATGTCGTTTAGAGCCTTGATCTTTAAAATAATGTTATAAAATCTTTGAACATAGACTGATCAACATTAATAAAAGTAATATCATTGGAAGCTGCTTTCATGACATCTATCCACTCTTCTGAGGTATATATTGTATCTTTCTTATTTATCAATTAAATTCGACTAAAATCTCGGTCACATGGCAAGTATGAGTGTCCTTTCTTGGAAATGATATAGGTTACTCAAAACGTCCAGTCTTGATCATATGATGAAAATATTTAAAACAGTATTGTTCCTGTTTTCAGAGGTGCTGCATCAGTGAATACGCATAGCTTTGGTACTGTTTCAATAATATTGTGCCTAATAAAATGATATAACAATGATAGTCTCATTTGGTGTCTTTTTTCCACTAACTCTGTGTAAGGATACATAAAACATTTGTTATCAGACACTCTGTGTATGCCAAAAACATACAGCCAAAGCTGCCTAGCATAACACATTAGTTTCAGCAGTATTTACATATGATTTGCCACTTAAAAGATTATGCCTACTTTTATGAGTAATTCTTTTTCATGATGATTGCTGTGATTTTAACTGTGGAACTGGGGCATCATCATCGTTACTAGATTCATTTTGATTATTTATACAATTTATTAACACATTAAGATGCGAAAACCATAGCTAGCACAATAAGCCTAAGTCTGCGGTGCGTCCGGAGCAATGACGGGCCTAACTGTTGGGGAAAAAAAGATGCAAAAACAACATACAAGCTCCCAAAAAATAAATTATTAAACACCAAGGCTGCCACGTCAGAGATAATCAAACTATGAACTTGTGCTGTTCTGAATATCAACTTCCAGAAACTTACAGTAGTGTCAGTGACATCCAGAACAGCTTAGATCAGGGCTGGGCACATCACGTGATTCTGAGAAATTAGCGCTGTATGCTTTAAAGAGCGGTTCTTCCGAGCGCTGTGACGTATGCATACTGTACGTCATTCCGTGTCGGTGCAGTGGTGACTCTGTAGTATGATGGCGAAATTTGAAGTCGGAGCTTCCGCTCATACACTAAAGCGTCCCGCTACTCCCAATGTTTGCAATGTATGATGGGAGGAGTAGTTCTTTTTCGTAGAGAGCAGTGGATGAGCAAAGTGTTTAATTTGTCATAAAACATCCAACTGATTAAGAAGTTCAATATCCCACGACATTATTCTTTACAACATGCTACTGAATATGACAAATATGTTGGTAATGAACGCCATAAACTAATACAAATTAAAGAAAATGTTTATCAGGTAACTATATTAGAGTATCTGTTTGATATTGATATTGCATTATAAGTTATTATACAATTTAGTATATTAAGCATACAAAGAGGTAATTTATTACAGTTGTATGAACACTTTTTGTAAAATTAAATTGAAATTAATAAATCCGTTAAAAACCATACATGTTTCGGAGGAATGCTCCTCCATCTTCAGTGGCAATACCACGACGCTGGTACAGATGTTTGACCGCGTATCGTGGCTTAAAGGAGACTGACTACGATACGCGGTCGAACATCTGTACCAGCGTCGTGGTATTGCCACTGAAGATGGAGGAGCATTCCTTCGAAACATGCATGGTTTTTAACTGATTTATTAATTTCCATTTAATTTTACAAAAAGTGTTCATACAACTGTAATAAATTATCTCTTTGTATGCTTAATATCTTATTCATGAACACTGTTGAATTTGACGTTACTCGTGTTAATTCAAATACAATTTAGTAATATATAATTTTAAATTATACAAGTAATTATGTCATATCATAGTATAGTATATTACAGTTTATGATATATCATATCATATCATATTACATAAAGTTACGTATTATATTATATTATATTGTATTATATTATATTACATATGATATGATATGATATGATATGATATATGATATGATATGATGTGATATATGATATGATATATGATATGATATGATATATGATATGATATGATGTATGATATGATATATCATATGATATGATATATGATATGATATGATATATGATATGATATGATATATGATATGATATATGATATGATATGATGTATGATATGATATATGATATGATATGATGTATGATATGATATATCATATGATATGATATATGATATGATATGATATATGATATGATATGATATGATATATGATATGATATGATATATGATATGATATGATATATGATATGATATGATATATGATATATGATATGATATGATACAGTATGATATATGATATGATATATGATATGATATGAGATATGATATGATATGATATGATATGATATGATATGATGTATGATAAGATATATGATATGATATATGATATGATATATGATATGATATGATATATGATATAAGATAAGATAAGATAAGATAAGATAAGATAAGATAAGATAAGATAAGATAAGATAAGATAAGATAAGATAAGATAAGATAAGATAAGATAAGATAAGATAAGATAAGATATGATATGATATTATATTATATTATATTATATTATATTATATTATATTATATTATATTATATTATATTATATTATTGTAATCCTTTATTACATATGTTTATATTATTAATACCCTACCATTATGTCTGATTGTAATCCTTTATGTTTATTTTATTACTAGCCTACCATTATTTAATTGTTAAAGCACTGTGCGTTATGTAAATGAGCCTAATGATTTGTGTGTGTGCATAGAGCGAAGTTTATTTCATTAAATTAATAAGAGTGTTATAAATTCTGTACTGTACAATGGATTGATGTACTGTCCTTATAAACTATTATGTACTGACAGACTGAATGACTAGAACAACCGTGGCTCTTGTTACATTAATGCAGGGAAGGTAGCTGTAATGCGAGTCCGCCACTGCGTGAGCGTTCTGCTCTGTTTTGCCTTCCGGAGCGAGAGCAGCTCTAGCCGGCTAAATGGAGCCGCTCTCATGCCCGGCTCTGGCTTAGAACTTGTGATGTTATGAATATCATTGCCACTGAAACATCCACTAAAAGCCTGGTTTTTGTGTCGTTTTGATTCTCAACGTATAGCTCTGAATGAGACGAATTCATTGATACCCGTAAGTTATATAGTGTGGAAAAGTGGATTTGTGCTGTTCTGCATCTCATCGCTAATAGAATATTTCTCTTATTTACTAATGTTTCGAGAAAACTGGAAACGTTTAGTAGAATATTTCAGAAAAACCATTGACAAAATTTCCAATAACCTCAGCGAATTTAAGAGAGTAGTGAATTCTTATAATACAGTTTATGACTGAACGAATTTTAGTTTTGTTCCTAAAATTCTACTGATTACAACGTTGCACGATCTGTGCGTTTAAAGTTGCAAGTTTATCTTATTAGATTTCGCACTTACCCTTTGTTGCGGGGCGAGTTTACTCGCCTCCACTCGCACTGCGAGGGGCCACGCATCTTTCAATGTGCACTTACAATTTCCAGCGTTTCTTCCTCCAGTCATGCTTATCTCCCCTCCCCCCTTATGTGGTGGACCTCCTTCAGTGAGCAGCGAAACTCGGAGTGAGGCAAATGGCCAACACACTTGGAGCTCATATATTCAGTTCTTCTCAGCCCCGAACTCTCTTGCAAGAACGCGTTTTAGCATATCTTTTAATATTTCTCCTCAGATTCATTCATTCATTCATTCATTCATTCGTCCACACCTGTGGAGTAACGGTCAGCGCGTTTGGCTGCGAAACCAGGTGGCCCGGGTTCGAATCCCGGTTGGGGCAAGTTACCTGGTTGAGCTTTTTCCGGGGTTTTCCCTCAACCCAATACGAGCAAATGCTGGGTAACTTTCGGTGCTGGACCCCGGACTCATTTCAACGGCATTATCACCTTCATATCATTCAGACGCTAAATAACCTAGATGTTGATACAGCGTCGTAAAAAACCCGCGCATCTGTGCAGTTTTTTCTCCTGTCCTCTTAGCGTGCGTGTAATCATCTCGGAATTATGCAAATAAACACTTATATAATAATTTTAACTCCGGCAACCCAATTATCATTAATTCCTAATTATAAATTCCATAAAATACAGATTTTTAAATCAAATTCTGCATGAAATATTTTTCTGTCTTCATTTTTCTTAAATTAAGACAGTGTGAAACGAAATATTTTAGGTCTTATATTTCGTGTAAGTAATTGCTATCTACAAAACGATGCTTACAATAAAAAAAAAAAGAAATTATAAGATACTTCAGAAATGCTTATTAGTGACTATTACACTTTTATTACGTCACACTACTTTTAACCAATAAAACGGTACGAAAGGACGTTTTTCAACCAATCACGGCTGCTTATCGCACAATTTTATCGCGTCCCTAGCATTTGTTTAATTTTATCGTGTCCCTAGCAATTGTTTATTTTTATCATTACCCTAGCATTTGTTTCTTTGTTTGCCAACATTTCAAACTGCACTGGTCTGGACGCCAAAAAACAGAACATTACAAACCACTCCAGTCAATGCACAGCACTTTCAAATATGACTCGCATTGGCATTCAAGAACAAGAATTAATAAAGATCACTGGTCATATATGAAGAGCACCATTTGGAAATCCTGAATAAGTTGAGGGATACACAATGTACATCAACGAGTTCACTTCTTTTACGTACACGTCTAATATAACATCAACTGAACCACCAACCACTAAAACATTCAAATTTGAAAATTGCACTTTCAATAATTGTTTCTTTTAAAATTATTCATGTTTATTTTTTATTTCATCATCGTTAATTAAAACGTTTCTTGTTTATTTCATCATCCCTAATTAAAACTCTTCTAACACTTGTTTATATTATTTAGGTTATGTTTGTTATAGCTTCTGCTGTATGATATTACGGATAGTCACGTATCAGAGATTGCTTAAAACTAAGATTTATTGAAAATCATCTGTCAAGTAACGTTGATTACTGGGATCCGGAAGACTGAAGTGGAGTGCAAATGTTTTACTAAAAATGAAACTGAATCAACAAAGCCTTCTTGACTAGTAACTGTCCACAGAGTTCAATGAAGATTCCATAGTTGGCACAACTGATATCAAGAAAACATAATCATAAAACACTACTGCCATCTAGCGTAATGTTGAGATGGTACAATAATACATTTGAAGACAGTTGTATTTTCGTAGGCCTAAGCCAATTAATATTTTATTGTATTGGAGTACTTTGTTACTTCTAATCTTTATATACTTTCTTCTAATCGTGTAATAGTCAATTGAATCCCACTCGAGTTTTGATTTTCTCTAGATAAATCAAAACCTCTAGTGAGATTACTGTTGATAATCAAAGCCCTGGACTTCAGCAAATAAACAATGCTTACAGGTTAAGTATGAAAGGAGGTTTATTGAGCCCTGACGCTCGTTACACACAGTGAGCATACGATACGTACAAGGGTGTTCTAGTACAGACTATGACAAAAAATAACTCCTCGCCCAAACTTTAGCGTAATAACAAAGGGATTACGTTACGTTTGACAAAGTGAACTGCAAACTAGTACAGAAATATAACATTAATCGCAAAAGCAAATCTTACACATTCATATGTTACGAATTAGGTATTCCTCACACTGTTTCTTTTACAAACACGAATCATATGATTTGTTGCAATGAACCACAACATATATTCTTAAATTATGAAAATGAAAAGATGCTTCTATTTTCTGACAAATAACTTTTTAAGTGAGAAAAGGTTCTTTCAACGTCGCATGGTGTGGTGGGGCAAACTTTACCATGCAACAGTATCACAATCACTGTCAATACTGTTCACAGCTTTGTCTATTGGATTTGTTATTTTATTCCGAATTTCACAAAGTTTGGAAAATCGAACGTTTTTCTTGAGAATGTTTTTAAACTTTTTTTGCACCGGCACAATTTTTTCTTCTTCACTTTGATTGTTTACAGTAGAGCCACACCGAATACCCACCCCGGCGTCGGACAGAATCGTCTCAGTTTAAGTTCCAACTCTTTGGTTCCCTCTAGTGGCCGCCCTCTGCACTACGTCATAGATGTCTATGAACGTAGGACTGAAGTCCACACATGTGCTGAGGTGCACTCGTTATGAGTGACTAGTTGGCCGGGATCCGACGGAATAAGCGCCGTCTTAAATCACGATGTGATTTACGCATATCATATTATTTTAATGTACCGAAGTACATATGATATTTCCATGCAGATATTCTGCGTCATCATACGATGAAAGAGTAATGGAACAGAGAAAAATTCTCTACGGCGCCGGGGTGGGTATCCGGTGTGGCTTAGTGGATAAAGCATCAGCACGTAGAGCTGAAAACCCGGGTTCAAATCCCGGCGCCGGAGAGAATTTTTCTCCGTTCCATTACTCTTTCATCGTATAATTATCACAGGTTTTGAGCCGTATACACTGGCTCAACGAGTATTACCAACCTACTAGCAACAAGAATCTTCGCAAAATCGCCATATTTGTTATTAGTGCCATCTATTCCCATGCATTACTCCTATTAACCATCCTATTGGCTAGCATATTTATGAGGCAACGAGGAGAGATGGAACAGAGGTCTCTTGATAAGTATGGCTAGACGTAAAACTTACTCAGGATCTCGCAGGGGTACAGATAACATCGTAAGATTCACTCACGACGTAACGATGGATAGGCCTAGAGAGATTACTGAAAAAGGAAGTAGCTACGGTACAGGCAAGATCGTTGCTTTATACAGTTGTTAGGCCTAATACTGTAAGAATACGTAACTTTGAGTGTATGATTCAGTGGATAGTGCGCTGAATTTCGTTTAATATAAGTTGCTCAGATTATGCGACGTCGATTCTCTAGGGATATGCTGCTGTTCACTTCAAAGTGTGTCATGGCTCGCTGTATGTCGTCATGTGGCTAGCCGATGAGCCTAGAGAATTCAATCTTCCTACACTTCCGCAGAGGTGTATTACCTAAGTGCCAGAGAAGTTGCCTGGCATGTACGGCGTTCATTCTGAAGGGTACTTAACCGATACGCATGTCAACTGTTTGAAAACACGTGCTGAGGTGAGTTTTTTTCTTACTGTCGGGATATGGGAAGAGGGTTAAGACGATTACTTACGTATTTTTATATTAATTTCGACGGTCAACATGGACACGGAGCATTTGATTTGTATTGAGGAATGTTGCCGTACGCAACCGATGATAACAAATACCCTGCGTACGACTTGTCCGTGCAAAACACAGTTCGAAAGAGGTTATGGTAGCAAACACAGACCGTACAGACCGCCATCTGTTGCTACAATGTTCAAGTTATACCGTACACGTTCTCAAGTTCAGATTGAACGCCTTGATTAATAGGCAACTTCTCTGACATAAAAGATGAAACTCGTTTCAAATCGCTGACTCACAATAGTGACGTCATGACACACTTTGAAATGAACACCCAGTACATTAGTTTGCGTATGTATGGGATACGCGGTATTTGTGGAGATAGTTTGCTTCGTATTGGGATATGATAAGCTTTTGAGATTACGCGAAGTGGATTCGATAGATTTTGTATATTGGGTCGCGGAATTTGTGGAAATAATTTACATAGTATTGAGAATCTGTGGCAGCTTCGAGAATAGTGGTGATGAGCACGAGAAATTGAGTGTCGTAACGAAGTATGTCTAATCGCAGAGGTCGACTTGGTTACGTGGTTCATATTATATGCCTGGTATTTATTTCCTCTGCCTCCCTCTGTGCTTAATTATTGAATCTTGTAAAGTATTGTGCAGATGTGTGCTTATTATTTGAAGGCTTATAGTATTTATATTAGATAAATGATAACTCTACATTCTTATGGTAATGGAATTAATATTGTTCTCCGAATTAGAGTTCTTGTGTAATGAAGGAATGTATCAGAATATTGTATTAAGTCAGGTATTACATTGAATGGGAATTAATGTAAGGTAGACACTCTACAAGGCGAGCTAATAGTGCTAAGATATACTGAGATTGATAGACGTGAAGTTATCAGGTTCGAGTTAGTTGTACAGATTAATTTGATATGAATCAAGTACAGCTCACCTTCTGGATAGAACTACAATGTTGAAACATATTTGATAGTCTTGTTAATATATGCAGATTGATTTCTATTCTAGTATTTTGTATTATCATTATTTGTACCTTACATCAATTCATTTGTGTATCGTCTTGTTATCTCATCGTTTAGTCAATTATATTGTTATTGTTACAAAACTGGGTCTTGTTAAAACAGATTTTTTAGACAGCCTTGAACATTTCCTGTATATTAATAAACACGATAATCATGTAATAATTGGAGACATAAATATACAAATTTTAGATAATTTGGATAAATTTGGTCATATATAGTCTATAGATATTTCGCTTGAACATAGATTTTTACAATATTTAAAATCAGCCACCCGTATATCAAAACAATCTGTCTCGTGTCTTGATCATATCTTTTTCAAATCCAACAATAATTGAGGACCGTTTTAACAAAACTCAACAAACGCCATTTTTTTTCGAATTGCGGATTTTGACGGATTCTGGTCAATTGTAATGAGAGGAAAATGATGCAGTGCTCATAATATCACAAAACTCAACATTTTCCGGTAAAAAGAAAGCCTCAATGTAGAGAGTTTTCACAAAACTCAACATATCCTCTAACTAAACATTTCACACTTTTATCCTGTTTCACAAGCTACAATATTTTACAACAATGTAATACAGTTGCATTTTGACAACAGTGACACATTTCGAAGCTCAAATATTAGGCCTATATAATATTTTGTTGTTTCCGGTGTCAATTCGGTATCAATCTGGCCGCTGTTGTAAGTGCATGTATTGTGAGTAGTGATGAAAAATGGATAAGAACCCTGAGTATTGAAATCCGTTCAAGCTACTGGAAGGGGCACGAAAATTAGGAGCAGAGTATGTTAATCCAGGAGTAAGAAATATACAGTTGGGCCTAAAAATAATGACATTCATCCAAAATGAACTGTAATAATTGAGTACAGTGGGAAAAAATCTTGCGGCAGGTTCTTTGTGCTTAAATAATCTAATTAATTTTCGAGACAATTTATAGAGAAATAGTACAAATGTTGAACAGTACAATTTTTTGCTAAGACATGAAATTTGATCTACCTAAACGGCGTAGAGTGAAGGAGAACGTCAAAGAGCTAGAAAGATCTGTGTCTATTTCATATTTCATAAGAGGTGAAAGTGGAGAAGATTTCCCAGTATGTGCAGCTAAGTTTAGACATTGTTATTATGACATTAAAGGATTATATAGGGAATTTATAAAAAAAATGTTTACTCACAGAAAAATCCAGAAATTTGACTCCAAGATCGTTTTCAGATTCCTGTGGATCTCAGAATAAAAATTGCATAATTATGGCTAATGCTTTTTGGTTATCTGGAAAGCTCTGAAGTTTTTAAAGAAATTAAACATTTCTTTCCTATCCGTGGAAAGGTATATGCCTCCGGACCATGTGTTTCGATTGATAAAGAAAGAGCTGAGAACACATGAATACATCACAGTGCCATCAGAATATTATGAAATTATGGCAATGTTTGGGGATGTAAAAGTTTTGGGCAAAGACTGGCATACTTAGGACTTAAAATCGGTGGAAAAAATATTGTAAAACCAAATTACCATTTAAAATGTCAGAGATGAGGATACTTACAGTACGTACCAAAAACTTTGTAACAATTGTGTAAAGTGTTATATACAAAACATATTTTTCTGCATTGATAGAAGTTCAAGTGTTTAATCCAAGAAAGACAAATGCTTCTGTAATGTCTAAAACAGCTGACTTACTACTGGTGAACCATATCAGCAAAAACAAAGCTAATGATGTGAGGAAGTTAATGAGTTACTTCCATAATGATATTTCGGAAGAGGACAAGGTATTTTATCACAATGTTCTAAAGAGATGTGCGAAAGATTCTGACAATAGAATGGATTATGATGAACCATTGCACTGAGATTATTCTGCACGATATTGATTTTCAGTGATTTGGGTAATGTATTGCACAAACAGAAATATTTAATCAATGCAAATAAAAGAGGTCTTGTGAGTCAATAACAAATTTTGAAAAAAAGAAAAAAAAAGGGCTTGAAATTAGGTTTCAGTGTGTTCAATTAACTGCTATTTAATTCAGCAGTACTCAAGCATTATTTTAAAATACGCAGTAATAATTTTGATGAGGATTTTACCAGATGAAAATGAAAAATACTTAAAATTTTGAGGTATGTGCATTTAAAAAAGTGGATATGTTGAGTTTTGTGAAATTCTCAACATTTGTCATATTTTTTCAAAGTAAATAAGATAAGAATAATAGTTGCACCTTATATCAATTAATGCATCTCTGAAAGAGAAACAATATATATTTTTTTCAGAATTACTATGTCAAAGGTCTGAGAATAAACTAAAAAAAATGTTTCCTGTAAAATTTTTAAAATGGCGTTTGTTGAGTTTTGTGAAAACGGTCCTCAATTGGAAACTTAAAACTGGTGTTTATTGCAGTTCAATTACTGACCATTTTCTTGAATTCGGAAGTTTAAGTACATTTAAAATAGGCCTACAACATAATAATTCAGAAACTTATAGAGATACTCCTCAGTTAAAATTTCATATTGACTTTGACACTTTAAGGTCTGACACGAACAAACAAAACTGGGAAAATGTTTACACAAGTCAAGATGCTGATTTAGCTTTTAACATATTTCATGAACAATTAAATTGTCATGTTAATAAATGTAAAGTACAGTCCTCACAAAAAATTTCCAATAAATTTTAAAAAATTAAACCATGGATTACTATTGGTTTAATTCGTTCTGTTCGTAAAAGAGATAAATTAGCGAATAAGGTTAGAAAGCAGCCATTTAATAGTACATTATTAACTAAATTACTAACTAAACTTACGAACTATCTCGACGAACACAAACTCCTTGATGAATATCAATCGGGTTTTAGGCATGGACACAGCACTACTACAGCCCTACTTAAAGCGACCGAGGACATCCGTGAAGCTATGGATAGGGGTGAAGTAACGGCACTAACTCTTCTCGATTTCAGCAATGCCTTTGGTTCTGTTCATATCGACTTGCTTCTTGCAAAGATGAAGACTTTGCACCTGTCAGACAATACCTTGAGCTGGATGGACTCCTACCTACGGGACCGCCAACAGTGTGTTTCACTTGATAATCAATTCTCCCAATGGCGATGCACAAAGGCGTGAGTGCCGCAGGGCTCCGTATTAGGACCACTACTCTTCTCTATCTACATTAATGACGTATCAAAGAACTTACAGTATTGCCGATATCACCTCTATGCCGACGACCTACAACTTTACATACATTCCAGACCCAATACGATCAATGAATCGATTGACAAGTTAAATTGTGACCTAGCCACTCTCTCCACTTGGGCGGCCAATTTCGGACTCGCACTTAACCCAAGTAAGACTCAAGCTATAATTATTGGACATAAGCGTTTAGTTAACTCCCTTAATAACAGTAATCTTTCAGTTGTTACCCTTAACAACAATCTAATCCCTTATTCATCTGTCGTAAAAAATCTTGGCTTCTTTTTTGATAATAATCTAAGTTGGAATTTTCAAGTTAAAGAAACGATAAAAAAAAATCTGTTCCTCCATTCACTGTTTGAGTCGCTTGAGAAATTTCTTGCCCCAGCAACTAAAACTTACCCTAGTACAAACCTTAGTAATGTTGCACTTCGATTATTGTGACGTTTTGTTAAGTGACCTAAGTTCTGAATTGTCAGTCAAGTTACAGCGAGCTCAGAATATGTGCGTCAGATACGTGTTCAACATCCGACGATATGATCACATATCACCGTCCTTCGCAAGTCTTTCGTGGCTCCGACTTAAAGAACGTAGAACTTTACACTCTTTGTCTTTACTCTTTCAAATTCTGCACACCTCAACACCAAATTACCTTTCGTCTCGTTTCTCTTATCTATACTCTAACCACAACGTAAATACCAGATCACTTATCTGTGGCACGCTAAGTATAACTCTTCATAGAACATCTTGTTATTCATCATCTTTTACAGTATCCACCTCGCGTGAATGGAATTCCTTGTCACAAAGTATTAGGGGCTGCAAGAGAATAAACACCTTTAAAAACAGCTTAAAAGATAACCTTATAAGCATTTCACTCCAATTTTACTGATTTAAACTATCACTGACTACATTGTTACTTCATTCTTTAGACATCATCCTGATAGTCCTGTATTTTCAAAATTGTATCATAATAAACTCTTTCTATTACCTAATATTATTTGAAATATATTAACATTCTATGTATTTTAGTTTAATTCTGCTACACAGTTTATTTCAGTGTTTAATTAATAGTTCATAGTATTTTGTTGTTTAATTCGTAAATAACTCTTGTATACATGTAACTCTCACTTAATCAAATTTTTTAATTTTTTGTAAGTTCATGCATATGTATATACACTTTTTGCTGGTTGAGTGGAAGAGAAGGCCTTACGGCCTTAACTCTGCCAGCCAAAATAAATCATTATTATTATTATTATTATTATTATTATTATTATTATTATTATTATAAATACAAAAATTATAGAAATATCTTAACTACTCTTATCAGAATTGCAAGAACTAAGTATTATGAAAAAAAGTTTATGAACAACCAACATGATCCAAAAAAATTTTGGAAAATGGTAAATGAAGCCACAAACACTATTTCCACTAAACATTCTACACCAATAGAAATCATTAACTCAAATGGTGTATCAGTTTTCAATAAAAACGAGATTGCTAATAATTTTAATGATCATTTTACGAAAATAGGTCATGAAATTGTAAATCACTTACAAAACCATGTTCCAGATACTAAAACTACAAACTTCAACCAATCACTATCCCCTACCTCAATGTTTATGTCTATAATTAAGGAAAATTAATTAATTTCTATTATTGATAAATTAAAAACCAATGTTTCTCCTGATAATGATGGCATAGACAGTTCTGTCTTACAGAAAATTAAAAATTATATATCAAAACCACTTTTATATTATAATTCATTTGTGTTTCATACAGGGTGTTTTTCCTACAAAACTCAAAATTGCTATTGTAATTCCCTTATATACGTCAGGAGATCGGACTGATTTAAACAATTATAGACCTATTTCTCTATTACCATCTCTTGCTAAAGTAATAGAAAGATGTATTAAAAAAAAGGTTAGTAAACTATCTAGAAAAAAAAACATTTTGATCGAATTTTAATTTGGATTTCATACATCTAAAGGGACAAATGATGCTATTCTAGCTGTTACATGGAATATTATGAAAAAATTAGATATGGGAAATAAATGTTTAGGAATATTCCTTGATTTGAAAAACGCGTTTAATACAGTTAGCCTAATCATGATATCCTTCTTTCAAAATTAGAAAACATTGGTATTAGAGGAGTTGTACTCAAACTTTTTCGTTCATATTTAGAAAATAGATATCAAAAAGACAAAATTTACAATTATAATAGCAATTATAAATTAATCGATATTGGAATTCTACAAAGTACAGTATTAGGACCAATCTTATTTATAATATATCTATATAAATAATTATTTTAAAATTGATCTAAAGAAATATGGTGGTAATATATTTTCTTTTGCAGATGATACTGCACTAACGTTTAATGGGGAAAATTGGGATAACACTTATTTAAATCCTAGCAATGGAATTAAAAAATTGGCTTGACTCTAATCTCCTGTCCTTAAATACTAATAAAACTACCTATATTCCATTTTCTTTAACAACGAAAGGTTTACCTCCACCTACGAATAATTATCACTTAATAATACATCATATTTCATGTAATGAATTAACAAATAATTATTGTAATTGCCCACATCTAACACCTTCCACGCAAGTTAAATATTTAGGAATTATTATAGATTAGCATTTACGTTGGGATAAAAAAATTGATTTCATGTGTACAAGTATAAGAAAGACAATTTATAAATTCATAATACTTCGAAATTTTATCACTACGGAGGCATTGAGAATATTTTTAGCTTTGGTACAATCATTATACAATATGGTATAATAAATTGGGGTGGAGTAGCATCATTTGTACTTAATCCATTAATTTTATTACACAGAAGATTAATAAAAATTTGTCGCAACAAAAATATGGATTACCCAACAAATTTAATTTATACAGATTTTAATGTATTGCCTATTGAAGAAATTTATAAATATAGTTTACTAATTTACTACCACAGAAATCAAATAAAACATAAATCTGATCGACATGAATATCGTACTCGAAGACAAAAGTCTACTTTCCCATTAATTGAGCCTAAATGTCATACAAATGCAGCTCTTAAACATGGTGCTAGTTTCGGCCCAAGACTTTATAATAAAATTACAAACCATTTTCGAAATTTGAAATATTTTAAAATTGAAGCTTTTAAAAAAGAAATTTGTAAAATTATCCATGATATATAATATTAACAAATGTATTTTTTTTTTACGTTTTATTTCTGTCGTCTATATTCATGTTTTTATTGAATATCACTGGCTTCTGTCGGATTGTCAGTTTAGATTGAATGTGTATTTTTCTCTCTTTTTCTCTTTCTTCTTTATTCTTGCTCTTGTGTTGTATTTATGGTTTGAATTAAGTTACTTACTGTATTTAGTAAACTGTCCTTGTAAATTTTACATTATATTATTGACTAAGATCACACCGTACACGAGCCTGTCTCTTACGGTAGTGGCTAGAAACATTTTTGTTTTATAAATGTAATTTGTACTCACTAGCTAGCTAGTTAAATAAATAAATTGCTTCCACTGCACTTATTATTATTAATCGCTTCCACTGCCTTTATGATTGTTAATCGCTTCCACTGCACCAACCAGGAATTCAGTGTACCTTTCCCACTTGGCGCGGGGCACCCAAATCTAGCAGATTACAGTAGAGTAGGCTCAGTTACTGTAAATATTTACGAAAGCACGAAATAATCCCTTACTATACCGACAATCATCGTCATCTCTCCACAACGCACAAAGCTAGTTTCATCATTCAAACATGACAAACCCTCCATCCAACAACGACCAACATCTCCGCTAGCCGCTCATCCAACCCACAAGCAAATGCCGAAGTTTTTAAGGTCCTGCAGGGCTGCCAACCCTCGCTTGCAACTCGCCCCTTCCATTGGATCATGCTGATTGTTTCCTCTCCGAGAATCACATGGCCGCATGCAAAAGGTTCGTTCCAACAACAGTCAGGAACCGTCCGTAACCATCGTGAGCATGCGCAGTACAGAAAAAGCGTTCCAACACAATCCGAACCAGTCCTGAACCGGAAACATGTACTGCAGTCGGGCGTTCCAACAAGCTTTCGACACGGGTTCGGAACGGTCAGAAATAGTCCGTGGATTGAGGCATGTACGGAAGAGTACGAGAGACGCGCATGCGCATAAGCTCACCAACGTCTCCAGGATACTGAAGAAAGACATGATCGACTGTTCACATCATTGAGGTTAAAGATGAAACGTGAGAGTACAGACGAATAATAAAACTAGAGATTTAATTTAAATTGATTCGACTTTGAGTTATTTCAGGACATCATTATTTCTTTCGTGGTTCCATTTTGTGTCTCATGAAGTCCATCTCGGCAGCGATTAAAACTGTCGGGCAAGAGTTCTTTTTTAACTGCGATTCGTGTATAACTCTAAATAAATGATGGTTTTAAAATTGTATTTATTATGCATTATGTTTTTATAAATTTGGTAAATTTATTTTGTATATCAAAGTAATGTGTAAGTGATAATGAATGTCCAAGGTATTTAATATTGTTCATCCTTTCCAATTATCTGTTACTGACGTACATCTTGCTGTGTGTGTGTGTGTGTATATATATATATATATATACATATATATACATATATATACATATATATAATATATATATGTATCTGTGTGTGAGTGTATGTATGTATGTATGTATGTATGTATGTATGTATGTATGTATGTATGAATGTATGTATGTATGCATGTGTATATTTATAAATATATGTCTACATGTTGTTATATTATGTCTACAAATGTACATATTTTAGCGAAATGTCTTAATATGATCTACAAGTTCAACATGTCTATTCATGTTAAATTCTCTAGGTATTTCGATTATAATTTCAAGCCTTCAATCAAATTAATGTTTATTCACCGTATGTATCTATATGTTATGTCTCTACATACGTAAGTATGCATGTATGTATGTATGTATGTATGTATGTATGTATGTATGTATGTATGTATGTATGTATGTATGTATGCATGCATGCATGCATGCATGTATGTATGTATTTTTTTTCCTTGTATATCAGCATGCTCCATTACATTGGAGTAATACTACATGCTTTACATAAAATATTACAATAATTAGTTACATAATTTATGAGAACAAGATATTTACAATTTTGATTGCGATATTGAAATTCTTATAGATACAAGTGTTGCCTAATTGTACTTCTTATATTTTAGGTTACCATATTGTTAATATTATTTATAATTTCAATTCTGTTACATTTTGCCAAATTATATGGATTTTATAAATTTTCTGAAGCTTTTGAGGTATGCTGTTGTGAACTGATCAAAAGGTGGAGGCCAGGTTTGACCTGTGCGTATTATACTAGCTCGTAGGATTCTTCTTTCTTTTGTCAGTGTGGCACATCTTAATATTATATGGTTGACTGTCTGCTCTTCTTTTAGTCTGCAAGGGCACGTTGGAGTTGAAATAATCTTGAATCTGTGAAGGTACGATCTTGTGAAGCCGTAACCTGTCACAATAGAAGTAAATTCTGCCCCGACAGGTAAATTTATCTTCAATCTATCTTTAATTGATGGGAAGAATGATTTCGTTATTGCGCCCTTAGTTGAGATAGCCCACTGCTCTTGCCATTTTCTTAAGGTCTTTTCTCTCTCTTCTGTTACTATGGTATCTCTCGGTATTTTGTTATAAGCTATTTCCCCTTCATCTTCTATGGCGGCTTGTTTGGCAAGACGGTCAGCTATCTCATTCCCTACTATTCCGACATGGGCCTTCACCCACCTAAAGAGAACTGTCCATTGCTGTCTCTCCAATTTTTTCAATTCTCTCTTTATATTTTCAATTATTGGATTATGTTTATTCTTGTTCTGTAAAGTGTCCAGTGTCACTTTGCTGTCTGTGTTAACTACTACAATTTTCTCTGTTTCTTCTGTTATTTCTACATTCTCAATATGTTGTAGTGCCTTCAAGATTGCTATTTGTTCTGCCGGATTGTTAGAACATTTTTCATGCAGTTTGTATTTGGATCGGTGGATGACCATGTCGTTTTGGATTATGACCGCAGCAGCTCCAACTTTTCCTCCGAAGTATGTATGTATGTATGTATGTATGTATGTATGTATGTATGTATGTATGTATGTATGTATGTATGTATGTATGTATGTATGTATATTAGCTAAGTGTCATAATATTATCTATAAGTGCAACATGCTATTCATGTTAAATTCTCCATGTATTTCGACTGTAATTTCAAGACATTAATCTAATTAATTTATATATGTTACACTCTTACAAGTGTATATTTATTGTATGGTAGTCTGTAAGTTTCAATTTGTTATGATTAGTTTAAAAATATAACCCTAATATACTATATGTAAAATAGGGTTTATAAATATGGAATAAATACTACTACTAATTTAAATTTTCGCCAAAAAGAAAGGGAATGGAAATTACTTGGGTATTGAAATAGTTAATTACAATTTCAACATGCAGCTTTGATTAAAAGTATAATAAATAACGTACATACATTAATAATTAAAAAAAAAACTATTTTTTAGATGAGATTCCCCCAGTACACGACATTGAATTAGCGGAATTCTTGCCTTCCATATTTTTTGTCATCTTTTTTATAGAAAAATGATCGAAATTCTATTTTCTTCAATTAGAATTAGCTGCAAAACGATAATAATAAGCATCCCGTTCTTAGCAAAGATGATCACAGTTATAGCATCTCTGGATTTAGTACATAACGATCCGCGAAAGCGTTCCAACAGCGACCAGTCCAGTTTCAATCCCATAGCAGATGCTCAGCTAGCGCATGCGCATAAGATGATCCATGAACCGCTTGTTGGAACGAACCTAAAGACGTTGTAGTTATATATCGCCGCATGGCTGCGCTCGGAGTATTTCAGCTCCTAGTCTCCTCAGGAACTTTTAATGCCCAGGAGTTATAACGGAGCTGCTATTATGCAAGGTAGCCTACGTGTAGAATGCCACAGGAGATAAGACAGGAGATTAGGGCCTTTCACAACGATAACAACAGAGGTACCACTTCCGTTACAGAAGTGTTTCTGACACCCTGTCAAGATTTCAGACGCGCGGCAGGCTGTATGGACAAGAAGAACGTATTCTGTGCAAGTTCATTCATCACTGGAGTAGACAGAGTGTCCTTTCTCCTTACTGCCTGTCGAGCAAACTAAATGGGCAGGACCACAAGAGCACTTCGTACAACACATCACAGTCACAACTGCAGCATTTTTGGTGATTGAGCATGTATTTGAAAATTCTTGACATGAAGCAATCTTCCACAAAATTACTGGATACGGAAGTTCCAGTTGGAACGGTGCACCTCACTTTGACTTGGCTTGACATGTAGCGTTCTATAGTCCCGTCGCTCTAATTTCCGGTAGCCAATCGCGTTCCAGGTCGGCTACATTTAAACGTGTGCGTCTTGTGATTAGCTGAGGAAGACAATATTCATTTCTTAAGGCTCGATAAATACTTAATATAATCGCCCGCCATTTTGGCTCTTTCGTTGGCGTTCGCAGAAAGTACACGAAGACGTTATTTGCCGCTCAATTATTTGCTGAATTACATTGCGTTTGATTTATTATCATAGGAGCTACGACATGATAATGTTTAACGGTGTGGCAAATAGATCCCTCGTCTGGTAGCTCGGCAAAGAAAGAACAAAATGGCGAACGATACTACCTACTTAGACTTTATAGAGCCTTCACTTCCTAAGACGTAAGCAAAGAGGAGGAGTCACGCCGGGAATAACAGTGTCGCGACTATAGTAGATGGAGTTTACTCCACTCCCAGCGAAATTCGAAGAAGAGTTCCTGAGGTGCCTACTGTCTGTTCGAGTGGTTATGTCGTAGGGTCTTCGAAACGGGGGAAATCACATGACAGTTACTTAACGGAATATTTTTATTTGAATTATTTAAACACTTGTACAATATTACGTAGACTTCCAATCCCGTACAGCAAATATTTGCCTCACAGACCAGCAGCTAGCCTTTATAGAAAAGCAGCAGCAACGGATGGGGGAAACCGAGATGCGACATAATCACTCGGACGGATAGTACTTGTGATTGAACGCCTATTGATTAACGTCTTCGTCAATGATTTCAGTCTTATTTACATTTATGCTCAAAGTGACATCTGAATATGCATTGAGAGAGTTACTGTCCCCTCGGCCGAACATGCCTAATATATTCTCTTTAAGTACTGTATATAGCAGACGACTTTCGACAACTCTAGCCGTGTTTCTGTAACTGAAGGCTGAAGTTAAATGCAGACAAATGCCAGACAGCTTGAAGGTATAGTAGAACTTATCGTGTGTAAAAATAAAATTACATCAATTTTTAAACTTCAGGTTCTCCTAGGACATTTTTATCATACCCAAATTTCCCAGAATCTTCATGATAGAGACATTCGTGATCGACTGGGGCATTGTTTGGCCGTGAATGGTTCTCATTTCGAACATTTGTTATAATTTTAAACTTTCTCTGAAACAGTTATGTTATTGTTTTCTTTGTTTCATGGCTTACTCCATATGAATACTCTCTTGTAAATGTTAGGTTCTTTCAAATGCTTTGATAATGTAACACAAAATATATGTACTGAAAAATTTAATGTAGAAAGGTACCCATGTTATAGAAGTCGCTGGCTGTGAAGATCAATTTAAATGACGCAGCTCTATCCATGTTACAGAAGTCATTGAAAAATTTAATGTAGAAAGCAACCCATGTTATAGAAGTCGCTGGCTGTGAACAACAATTTAAATGAGACAGTTATCCATGTTACAGAAGTCACTGAAAAATTTAATGTAGAATGTAACCCATGTTATAGAAGTCGCTGGCTGTGAACAACAATTTAAATGAGGCAGTTATCCATGTTACAGAAGTCACTGAAAAATTTAATGTAGAATGTAATCCATGTTATAGAAGTCGCTGGCTGTGAACAACAATTTAAATGAGGCAGTTATCCATGTTACAGAAGTCACTGAACAATTTAATGTAGAATGTAACCCATGTTATAGAAGTCGCTGGCTGTGAACAACAATTTAAATGAGGCAGTTATCCATGTTACAGAAGTCACTGAAAAATTTAATGTAGAATGTAACCCATGTTATAGAAGTCGCTGGCTGTGAACAGCAATTTAAATGAGGCAGTTATCCATGTTACAGAAGTCACTGAAAAATTTAATGTAGAAAGTAACCCATGTTATAGAAGTCGCTGGCTGTGAACAACAATTTAAATGAGGCAGTTATCCATGTTACAGAAGTCACTGAACAATTTAATGCAGAATGTAACCCATGTTATAGAAGTCGCTGGCTGTGAACAACAATTTAAATGAGGCAGTTATCCATGTTACAGAAGTCACAGAACAATTTAATGTAGAATGTAATCCATGTTATAGAAGTCGCTGGCTGTGAACAACAATTTAAATGAGGCAGTTATCCATGTTACAGAAGTCACTGAAAAATTTAATGTAGAATGTAACCCATGTTATAGAAGTCGCTGGCTGTGAACAGCAATTTAAATGAGGCAGTTATCCATGTTACAGAAGTCACTGAAAAATTTAATGTAGAAAGTAACCCATGTTATAGAAGTCGCTGGCTGTGAACAACAATTTAAATGAGGCAGTTATCCATGTTACAGAAGTCACAGAACAATTTTATGCAGAATGTAACCCATGTTATAGAAGTCGCTGGCTGTGAACAACAATTTAAATGAGGCAGTTATCCATGTTACAGAAGTCACAGAACAATTTAATGCAGAATGTAACCCATGTTATAGAAGTCGCTGGCTGTGAACAGCAATTTAAATGAGGCAGTTATCCATGTTACAGACGTCACTGAAAAATTTAATGTAGAAAGTAACCCATGTTATAGAAGTCGCTGGCTGTGAACAACAATTTAAATGAGGCAGTTATCCATGTTACAGAAGTCACTGAAATATTTAATGTAGAAAGTAACCCATGTTATAGAAGTCGCTGGCTGTGAACAACAATTTAAATGAGGCAGTTATCCATGTTACAGAAGTCACTGAAAAATTTAATGTAGAAAGTAACCCATGTTATAGAAGTCGCTGGTTGTGAACAACAATTTAAATGAGGCAGTTATCCATGTTACAGAAGTCACTGAAAAATTTAATGTAGAATGTAACCCATGTTATAGAAGTCGCTGGCTGTGAACAGCAATTTAAATGAGGCAGTTATCCATGTTACAGAAGTCACTGAAAAATTTAATGTAGAATGTAACCCATGTTATAGAAGTCGCTGGCTGTGAACAGCAATTTAAATGAGGCAGTTATCCATGTTACAGAAGTCACTGAAAAATTTAATGTAGAAAGTAACCCATGTTATAGAAGTCGCTGGCTGTGAACAACAATTTAAATGAGGCAGTTATCCATGTTACAGAAGTCACAGAATAATTTAATGCAGAATGTAACCCATGTTATAGAAGTCGCTGGCTGTGAACAACAATTTAAATGAGGCAGTTATCCATGTTACAGAAGTCACTGAAAAATTTAATGTAGAATGTAATCCATGTTATAGAAGTCGCTGGCTGTGAACAACAATGTAAATGAGGCAGTTATCCATGTTACAGAAGTCACTGAAAAATTTAATGTAGAATGTAACCCATGTTATAGAAGTCGCTGGCTGTGAACAGCAATTTAAATGAGGCAGTTATCCATGTTACAGAAGTCACTGAAAAATTTAATGTAGAAAGTAACCCATGTTATAGAAGTCGCTGGCTGTGAACAACAATTTAAATGAGGCAGTTATCCATGTTACAGAAGTCACTGAACAATTTAATGCAGAATGTAACCCATGTTATAGAAGTCGCTGGCTGTGAACAACAATTTAAATGAGGCAGTTATCCATGTTACAGAAGTCACTGAAATATTTAATGTAGAAAGTAACCCATGTTATAGAAGTCGCTGGCTGTGAACAACAATTTAAATGAGGCAGTTATCCATGTTACAGAAGTCACTGAAAAATTTAATGTAGAATGTAACCCATGTTATAGAAGTCGCTGGCTGTGAACAGCAATTTAAATGAGGCAGTTATCCATGTTACAGAAGTCACTGAAAAATTTAATGTAGAAAGTAACCCATGTTATAGAAGTCGCTGGCTGTGAACAACAATTTAAATGAGGCAGTTATCCATGTTACAGAAGTCACTGAACAATTTAATGTAGAATGTAACCCATGTTATAGAAGTCGCTGGCTGTGAACAACAATTTAAATGAGGCAGCTATCCATGTTACAGAAGTCACTGACCATTCAACATAAATTGAAATGAGAAAGCTACCTATATTACAGAAGGGACTGGCTATTGAACACTAATTTAAATGAGAAAGCTATCTATGTTACAGAAGGGACTGACTATTGAACACTAATTTAAATGAGAAAGCTATCTATGTTACAGAAGGGACTGGCTATTGAACACTAATTTAAATGAGAAAGCTATCTATGTTACAGAAGGGACTGACTATTGAACACTAATTTAAATGAGAATGCCATCTATGTTACAGAAGGGACTGGCTATTGAACACTAATTTAAATGAGAAAGCTATCTATGTTACAGAAGGGACTGACTATTGAACACTAATTTAAATGAGAAAGCTATCTATGTTACAGAAGGGACTGACTATTGAATACTAATTTAAATGAGAAAGCTATCTATGTTGCAGAAGGGACTGACTATTGAACATTAATTTAAATGAGAAAGCTATCTATGTTACAGAAGGGACTGACTATTGAACACTAATTTAAATGAGAAAGCTATCTATGTTACAGAAGGGACTGACTATTGAACACTAAATGAGAAAGCTATCTATGTTACAGAAGGGACTGACTATTGAACACTAATTTAAATGAGAAAGCTATCTATGTTACAGAAGGGACTGACTATTGAACACTAATTTAAGTGAGACAACTACCAATGTTACAGAAGTCACTGATTATTGAACATCAATTCAAATGAGAGAGCTACCCATGTTATACAGGAGTCACTGTGTCGAAGAACAATTTAAACACAATTCTAACGATTTTATCATTTTTCAATTTATGTCGCATTTCATAGCTTTAAACCGGACAAGTACTAGTTGTGGTAAGTGGTGAATTCGTGACATAGATGTCAGTCCATTTTTTATAGTTATATTAATGAAACTCTTATTGCTCTGGAAAGTAGTCATCTTGAGATAAAATATATAAAATATGATAATTCCCCCCCTCCTTACGTCTTACCGATTTTCAATTGAAGTTTATCTTTCATATCTATCATCATATTCCTAAGAGTCCACATCTGTGGAGTAACGGTCAGCGCGTCTTGCAGCGAAACCAGATGGCTCGGGTTCTATTCCCGGTCGGGGCAAGTAACCTGGTTGAGGTTTTTTCCGGGGTTTTCCCTCAACCCAATATGAGCAAATGCTGAGTAACTTTCGGTGCTGGACCCCGGACTTATTTCACCGGCATTATCACCTTCATCTCATTCAGACGCTAAATAACCTAAGATGTTGATGCAGCGTCCTAAAATAACCTATTAAAAATAACAAACAAAAATATTCCCAAGAATGCTGGAAATATCTTGGAAGTCCAAGGTGACGGTGTTCAGCGTGGCACAGCAAGGAATCTAATGGTCGTAAGAGTGTGAAGCTTCGTAGATATGCCAATTAAGCAATGCGCTCCCGAATTGTGCCAAAAAAATTTGTTCCAAGTCTCGCCACCAGGTGTAAATATGGCGCTGTAAGCAGTCAAAACGTGCAATTGTCTGTAATTCTCACGTCAGTATGTCCTCCCGGTTGCATTGCATTGTGTCAGTTCCCTGTTGCTTGGTGACGCGTGTTCAAGTGAATGTTCGTTGAAAATTTAGAAGGTTGAACATTTCCTTGTGAAACGCAATGGCATTGCGAAGAGAGGCAGTGCATTGCTAGTGAAGTTGTTTTATCAGAATGACAGCAATAGTAACGCTGCATTGTGGGAATATCGCCGACAGAAACAGATGAGAAGAGGTCCCAAGTCAATTAATGGACTGAAGAAAATTATGAGAAAATTAACAGGTGAATTAAATGTCGCACCAGAGAGAATTTGGCGGCCCATGCCCATGGAAGTCGTTGACGAAGTTTCTGTAGCAGTAGCTGACAGTGCAACACTACTCAAATTCCGCAACCATTGCTCGAGCTATGCCATGTGAATTGTCGCTTCCCTGGTCAACAGTTTGCAAGATTTTGCAGTGCATTTTACACTAGTATCCCTACAACATTCATACTGTACAGCAATTGAAACCCCATCAGTTTCATTATAACCATCTTGACGGTGTTCAGCGTGGCACAGCACGGACTGTAATGATAGTAGGAGTGTGAAACCTCGTAGATATGCTAATTAACCAATGCGCTCGCGAATTATTCCAAAAAAAAAAATTAGTTCCACATCTTGCCACCAGGTGAAGATATGGCGCTATAACCAGTCAGAACGTGGTATGGGCGCAGGAAAAAGACAGGAAAGATCAAACACACTATAAAGGCACGTTTATTAGTAACTATGGTTACAAACACTGTTCAACATGGCTTCCCCCTCAGCAACATGTTACATCCGTAACACAGCATGGTCGACAGTTGCTCGCAGCATATCTGGTGAAATGAGAGCGACATGTCTTTGTATGCTAGCCTTTAGGTCAGGCCGTCCTCTCCCTGGTGCGACACCTAATTCACCTGTTTCCTGGAATTTTTTCATCTTGTTCTTCAGCCCATTAATTGACATGGGACCTCTTCTCAACTGTTTCTGTCGGCGATATTCTCGCAATGCAGCGTTACTATTGCTGTCATCCTGGTAAAACAACTTCACTAGCAGTGCACGGTCTCTCTTCTCAATAGCCATTGCGTTTCACAAGGAAAAGTTCAACCTTCTAAATTTTCAACGAACATTCACTTGAACACGTGTCACCAAGCAACAGGGAACTGACACAATGCAATGCAACCGGGAGAACATACTGATGGAAGTAGCCACGAGTGGGGCTAGTTCCGTCATTGACATTCTAGCAGAATGTGGTGCCCTCAATTGCCGAGGTAACACGTTGAAGTACAAAGTGTCCAACAAGCCCAAGCCCAACTGTCCAACAGACCCTAATTTACCCTAATTCGCGAGCGCATTGGTTAATCAGCATATCTACGAAGTTTCACACTCTTACAACCATTAGAGTCCGTGCTATGCCACGCTGAACACCGTCAGTTCAATTATAATCACCCTGTATATAAGTTAACATATTGTAGTCGAGCTTTAATTGATCAACTTCTCATCTTATTTGTTTCATTATTTTTCAAATACGCGTGCAAAGTTTAGATAAGAGACAGGCTTTTAAATTAGAGAACACTAGTTAGATGGAATAATTAAAAATAATAAATAAATGATAATCATAATAATGATAATAACAATAGTCATGATAATAATAATAACAATAACAATAAAAACAATAACAATAATAACAATAACAATAACAATAATAATAATAATAACAATAACAATAATAATAACAATAATAACAATAACAATAAAAATAATAATAACAATAAAAATAATAATAATAACAATAATAACAATAACAACAATAATAACAGTAACAATAATAACAATAACAATAATAATAATGACAATAACAATAATAATAACAATAACAATAATAACAATAACAATAATGATAACAATAACAATAATAATAACAATAATAACAATAACAATAATAATAATAACAATAACAATAATAACATTAAGAATAATAATAACAATAATAACAATAATAATAATAACAGTAACAATAATAACATTAACAATAATAATAACAATAACAATAACAATATTAATAATAACAATAATAATAACAATAATAATAATAACAATAATAACAATAATAATAACAATAATATAACAATAATAACAGTAACAATAATAACAATAACAATAATAACAATAATAATAACAATAACAATAATAAAAACAATAACAATAACAATAATGATAACAATAACAATAATAATAACAATAATAACAATAACAATAATAATAATAACAATAACAATAATAACATTAACAATAATAATAACAATAACAATAACAATAATAACAATAACAATAATAATAACAATAACAATAATAATAACAATAAGAACAATAATAATAACAATAACAATATTAATAATAACAATAACAAAACTAATACTAATAACAATAATAATAACAATAATAACAATAATAATAACAATAATAATAACAATAATAACAATAATAATAACAATAACAATAATAACAATAACAATAATAATAATAACAATAAGAATAATAATGTACGAAAGAAATGATGAAATGCTTGAACTAGTTGTTCGACCTAACAGCTGGCACCAATCACATATTGATTTCTTATGGCGCATACAAAATAAATTCACTCTAGAGCAAAAGACGAACTGGCAATACATGTAAATAAGACGCATCAAATCTGTCTCTATTAAAGACAGAAACATGTTTCACACAATGAAGTATTGCAGGGTGGCTGGACTTGGACAGCCCTGAGTACTGTTTTAGAATCACTTACACAGTTGCAAGAGGAAGTGATTGAGTGTTCATTATGTGGTCCATTAAGTTCAGTCTGTGTTTGAAACTTGATATGAATGCTAACTCAAAGAGCCCTCACAGTCCTGGGGGGGGGGGGCATTGCGGTCGGAATCAACCCATCTCACCCTGCCTTGCCAATGTCCTTCTCGTTGAGAACTTCGCAATATGTCTGCTGTATTGGTTCTTCAGAATCAGTTATTTATATAGCCCGTGTAATATCAATGCAAGTCCAATGTCTGTTAACAACCCTACATTCCTCTTACAAAATGATTATTTCAATTTTCATATAAATTTACGCTTTCTGTTTCAAAGGATTTGACGAATAGGTCTACTACAAATTTAGCTACTATAAGACTTGGCAAGTCTTTGAAACTGAGAGTTTTCTATACTTGTAAACAGATGCTGCAACTTCAGTTATACTGTTTTCGCTGTAAGAAAAATCCTAATGTAAACATAAGCACATTGCTGTCATAACCGTGATTGGCTCCCAGTCGAAACACTCACATGACGCAGGAAAATATAGTTCGTATTTGGCAACCACAATCTTGTATTATTTCAAATTTAAAAATTGAATTCTAGTTGTTAAATACGATGAAACATTTAACTTCACTCATATGTAAAACACTATGCAAAAGAAAAGCTACTTTTATATTTTGTTATGTACTATGAACGCGGATGAATACCAACAGTAATACCGAGGTAGTCTGCTCTTGTAACAAGCTGGCGTCACTTGAGCTCGTAGTTGTTCACGTAAGGACGTGGTACTGTATTGTATTGTATTTATTAACATTCCATGGTATTCATACATGCTTACAGCTAGAATATGGAACAAGTCAAAAAAACTTAATACTATTATAAAATCTTAATTTATAGTCACAGTCTAGATGAAATATATATAGACGAGATTTACAATATAGTCTACTAATACAACATATAGTTTTAGTATCAATTTCATGAAGTGTTATTGAATGTCATGAATTCACCTACAGAATAGAAGGCGTGAGAAATTAGGTACTTCTTTAATTTGGCCTTAAATAATTGTATGTTTTGAGTTTCATTTTTTATATCGATAGGGAGGCTATTAAAAATTTTTTACTGCCATATAACGCACTCCTTTGCCGATGGAGTATGAAAGTCATTTTTTGACTTGTATTTATGCTATGAACTGTTGAATTAGTTACAACGTTTTCACGATTGCATACGAGGAAGATTATCAATGAAAAGATATACTGACAAGCCATGGGCATTAACTGTAGTTTTTTGAAAATAGCTCTGAAGTATGGCTTCTGCATCCTGGGTGTGTTTGGTTATTAAACGTAAGAGTAGAAACCCTCTCAAAAGCGGAGAAAAACAAATAGTACGGTATTAAATGTATATAATAAATTAAGTGAGTTTTATTACAGTACCGGTAATTATAAATTAAATGTTTCCTAAGCAAACGAATGCATAGTAGTGAGGTTAGGCCTACTTGACGAGTAACGGGAAATGTTTAACATGAAACAGAATGTACAACAGTAGGCGGGAACACGTACTGAGAATCTATGGCGCCAAACATCGGCCAATGAAGCCTCGCATCAGTCACGTGCTATTGTTTATATTAGGATTTTTCTTACAGCGAAAAGATTATATAGTCGTGGTGGAATTTGTAGTGGGTCAAGCAGACGTTGCAGAGGGTTATCCTCGGGTACTCCCATTTTCAACTCATTCCAGCTACCAGGTAGCTCAGACTGCTGATCCGGAGTTGCATTCCAGCTGGCTTCGATTCCCGCTTGAGCTGATTACCTGGTTGGGTTTTTTCCGAAGTTTCCTCAAGCGTAAGGCGAATGTCAGATAATCCAAGGCGAATCCTCGGTCTCATCTCGCCAAATGGCTTCTCGCTATCACCAATCCCATCGACACTAAATAGCCTAATAGTTGATTACAGAGTCGTTAAATAACCAATTCCATCTCATTCCACCAACACTCCCCTCATTTCATCTATCACTAGGGACCGGATTTTTATGTAATGGCATATTTTATTCCTTTATACCTAACCGTATATAAATAACAAATCTTTGCGAATCTTGTAATTAATATTAATATATTAAAATTTAATACTACATATTTTTACATATATATCCCAAATTACATATTATGGCTTGGTATTACATAAATCTACATATTTAAGGGTTTTATTCATTTTTACTTCTCTGAAAAAAAAAAAAACCTGCTGGGGAAGTTTACAATTTGAAATACACAGATTTAAAAAGCCTTTTTACCTACCCAAGAAAGGATATATTTCGGGACGAAACATAACGTCCTTAGTTCCAGGAAGTAATAAAGGGCACTCACCCCATACCGCCCAATGTAAATATGAGTGAACAAAAGGCAACCTTTCTCATACGACTGCACTGTATTGTAAAAATCACTCAGAAAGTAGCGTTGCCTTCATGCGGTGGATGGGACGAGGACGACATGATTTGTATCGAACTATAATTGTTCTGCACACGTCTTAACAAGCCGTTTCCATGCAATTTGCAACATTATCCACACACTTCTTAATTCTTCCAGGGAAAACCCGTGTCCATTCTGACATGAGACTTTCAGGTTATTGCTTCATCTCTTTATTTTAAAGTAAATGAGATTTTCTGAGCAATTAGAAAGTATGGTTCTCGGCTGGAATAATCCTACCCTTCTGAATGAGACAGGAATGTCACTTTTCAAACAACAGTTTGTAAATGCCTATAGTTTGAGATTTTAGTAGGTACTTGTTTCTTACAGGGAGCAGCTGAAATGCATGTGTCCCACATCTCCTCTTATTTTCTCTTAATCCAGTAAAGCGAAACAGTGCTTGCAGTACTGTTGTGTCATTCATTTCACTCAGTTCTCTAGTTTTAGTACTTACAGTACCTATAAAGTGCAAGTGAATTTATCTACTGCTTTCAACTAACCAAAATGACCCCTGTATCTTCAACCCTAAGGACAAAAATAAAATCCTGGATTGCAATGGACGAAGCTTTCACTACAAATTGAAAAATAGTAATGTGTCAAGTGTGCGGTAAAAAAGTCGGGTGCTCTATGAAATCACAACTGGAGAGTCTTACCTATCCTATACCTGCCAGATATTGATATTAAATATTTTCATGATTTCACATATTTTGGTACATATTCAGCTTATTTTTCTTACAGATATATGTACATATTTCACACCTTGATATTACATAAAAATCCGGTCCCTATCTATCACCTGTAATAGTTAAAAGTGGGCTACTGTTAAGTCTTGGGGGTAGTATGAGTTTCCGAAGCTGACGTAAGAAGACTTGGGGCTCCGGACTCTGGAACTTTCAGGTAATCGTTTGGGAATGGACCTGGTTCTTTCAGGGCTAAGGTAAGATGACTTGCCTGTCAACATAGAATTTATGAATATCACCCCAATCACCTGACGAGCGGGAAGAAACATCGTATATAAGGCGCACAATAGGCCTATGTAGCCCGGTTCTGACCTCCAAAAGCCAGCCATCCAGCCACAATAATCTTACATTTTCAGCAATAGTTTCTGCGATGTACACACAAGACGTTATCTTCCTTTATTACACTAAGAATAATCCTTCATTAAAATATCTCACTGCTCCAGTTTCTCGTAATGACCGAGGTTCATTCCCCCGTTGTGAAGTTACCGCACTGCCAAAGTCGTTTTTTCAGGAGACTTGGATTTATTTTATTGGGTTATTTTACGACGCTGTATCAACATCTAGATTATTTAGCGTCTGAATGAAATGAAGGTGGTAATGCCGGTGAAATGATTCAGGGGTTCAGAACCAAAAGTATCCAGCATTTGCTCATATTGGGTTGAGGGAAACCCCCCTCCCAAAAAAAAACTTCAACCTGGTAACTTGCCCCAAACAGGATTCGAACCCGGGCCACCTGGTTTCGCGGCCAGACGCGCTGACCGTTACTCCACAGGTGTGGACAGGAGAATTGGATTGCTTAACAGTTTCGTCAGTGGCTAGTCAAATGAAAAGTCATATATGAATCGCAATTTGTTGAAAGAGCATCAGTCACAATTTTGTAAATTTTGAGTTATTTATTTTTTACTTCATCTAGGGCCTATTAGGATAGTTTTTTTTTTTTCATTCTGTGTTAAAAAAGAAATTAGTCCCGTTGTGGACTGGCCTTCATCCATTGTCTAGAACTATCCTTAATTGGTTAAAAAGGCATCGGTGCAGGACTCAAACCCTTTTAACATATTGTACATAACGGGATTTAATGTATAGGCTATAGAGAACAATAATATTTGCTCATTTGTTTTCTAATATCGCAAGCGTGAATAAAGTTAGCACAGAATATATCTTGTCTAAACATGGATGATTTGAACACAAATAATGGAAAATTAAATCGGCTAATTTAGAGGGAAAAGAACATATAGACCTAAATCACAGTGGACAGCATGTTGAATCAAAGAAGTGGAAATCTGTATCTGGTAAGCATTATTCCTTTAGGATGAAAATTTCTTTATCTTATGGTAATTGTATGTTCAATAAAATGCCATAAAATAGTTTTCATACTCGTTTTAGTAGGTACATCACAAATCCCTCTATTTTCTTGACTGGTTTATATATTTAAATATGTTTTTCTTTCAGCTGCAGAAATAAGCTATAACATGCAGGGCATATATTTTAGTAAGCTTTACGATTTACCTTCATATAATGAGCAAATTCTTATGTCAATGGCCGTATTGATGTTTTGGACATTAAACGCAGAATACCAAGAAAGAATCTTTGCAGCAAGGCTCAAGTATAACTTGTTATATGGTGGTGTCAAAGTTAATGTATGTTTTAGAGAATCAAAAGGATGAAAGACTTGTCTTTGGAATAAGCACAATAGCATTAAGAAAGGATACATCACCGAAATGTAGTTTATTAATTAATTGAATGCAGACATTTCCTGCATGAGAAATACTATTCAAATTTTAGGAATAATAAACAATACATTAAAAGCTAAATTAGTACAAAAATCTACAAGAATAAAAATATATAATACACTAGCATTACCCACCCTTCTATACGGAAGCGAGATTTGGACATTAAAGAAAAAAGACATGAATAGAATCAAAGCAACGGAAATGAATTTTTTCAGGAGAACAGCAGGATATACTCTTTTAGACCGAAAAAGGAATGAAGAAATTTTAGAACAATTAGAAGTAGAGTCAGTAGAAGAAAAAATCACCAGATACAAATTCAATTGGCTAGATCATGTAAGAAGAATGGAAAATTCAAGAATCCCAAAAATTATGATGCAATATAAATCTAGAGGACATCGTCGACCAGGAAGACCGTTAAGAAGACTGCTAGATGGGGCCGAAACAGGTCTACAGAGGCCTAATTCGTGAAGGATGATGATGATGATGATCTATCGATAAAAAATGTAGGCCTAATACAGATAGAAAAGTTAAACTTTTTTAGTAAATAAAGATTAGACTATGAATGTTATCGAAAATCATGAATTGAATACATTTAAAACACAAATGTTGCAATTTGTTAAAAGGGCATAAGTCCGGCGTTTTTATTATTTTATTAGGAGTAAATAAAATTGTAAAAATATCAAAATATTGTTTTCAAAGGCCCAAAGATAATGCATAACAATTTTACACATAATCTACAACATTTCACTTTCCTGGACTCGTGACCTTTTAACAAATTACGGTTAATATACTGTTGAGAATTAAAGTCTATGTGCTAAAAATCCTAATATGCACTTAAAGCTGAAGAGCCGGCAAACCTACCATAATATAGGATCCCACGAAAAACAAATCACTTACCACGTAATGGGAAATATTAAAATTATTGGACATAAAGGATTTCTTAGTTATTGCCTTATTGGCTATTACTGATTTAATTAAAACCAATTTGATACAGATAACTCATTTTCTTTTACGACTGTATGGAACTTTGTGACACAATTATTTTTTCCATGTTTTCAGGATCCAACTTGCTGTCCGTACAGATAAACTTGTGCATAGAAAAAGTTTTTCTACATCACATGAGGTGAGGGGACAAAACTTACAATCTGCTAACACGATAGGGTTAACGTCCACATCACTATCGTATCAATGAAGTGCTTTACTAATTTCCCTCATCTTCTTCAGACCATCATTCTGCACTTTAACCGAAAATATATAAATAAATAAATAAATAAATAAATAAATAAATAAATACATAAATAAATAAATACATAAATAAATAAATACATACATAAATAAATAAATACATAAATAAGTAAATAAATAAATGCATAAATATATAAATAAATAAATAAACAAATAAATAAATAAATAAATAAATAAATAAGTAGGTAAGTAGGTAAGTACGTAAGTAGGTAAGTAAGTAAATAAATAAATAAGGAAATAAGTAAATAAGTAAATAATTAAATAAATACATAAATAAATATATAAATAAGTGAATAAATAAATACATAAATAAATAAATAAGTAAATAAATAAATAATTAAATAAATACATAAATACATACATAAATATATTAATACATAAATAAAGAAATAAATAAATACATATATTAATACATAAATTAATACATTAATACATAAATAAATAAAAAAAGTAAATAAATAATTAAATAAATACATAAATATAAACATAAATATATTAATATATAAATAAATACATTAATACATTAATACATAAATAAATAAGAAAATAAATAATTAAATAAATACATAAATAAATTAATTAATACATACATCAATTAATACATTAATACATAAATAAATAAATAAATAATAAATAAGTGAATAAATAAATGCATAAATAAATAAATAATTAAATAGACATATAAATATATACATAAATATATTAATATATAAATAAATACATTAATACATAAATAAATAAATAAACAAAAATTAAATAAATAAATAAGAAATGTGCCTGAAATATCCTCTAATGTCAAAATATGCACATATATGCAATTGCAACCAGGAGTCAAGCACCTTAATTAACCACGAAACATGTAATTACGACTACTAAATTTCATTAATAGTACATATATTCAGCTCCGATACAAAATAAATATAGACCTGCGTTTTGCATATATTTCTCATCGCTAGGTATACATATTTAACAAATAAAATGAAACATTATTTATATTTCTTTTCAGCCACGATTTGAGTTGAAGATATTCAGCGGAGGAGAAAATAATGTATGATTATGGGCTGAGCAGTAGAAAGAATGCGAAAAAATGGACAATAACGTTTCGCAAAGCGATACAAAACAGATGCTATGGTGAATATTAGCTAGAAAAGACAGTTTCGGGTGCGAAATGAAAGTTGCTTTAATGTTACTTCGTATTCCTACGGCTAGCCTACAAGTAAGTTATACGTTACCTAGGATTTCTTAAATCAAATTGTAAGAAGTAATGTTTATGAAATTCAACATTATAATTGGGATTATTATAATCCTGATTAGCCCTATAACTGTCGGTTTAATAACTTATTTATAACATGTCATAGTTTATTGTGATAGTGATATCGGCCTATTGCAAGCAATACTTTGATTCTATCTTCGTTTATGAGAGTAATAACACGTAATTTTCCCCTCAGATATCGTAACACATTTTCACAAAAGTAAACTCTTATTTTATAACTAGCCGTACCCGTGCGCTCCGCTGCACCCGTTAGAAATAAATATAAAGTAATTACATAATTAAAATAGGACGTTTGATCCAGGGAACATTCGTGTTTGATAGAAGGATAAATCGTTTAATATGTTACTTAATTTAAATTGTATTTAAATAATTAAAATGCGATCATTTTGGTCCAGAAAGCAATGACAATTCCTTTAACATGTTTCTTAATTGTTATTACATGCAACCATAGTTTAATGAAGATTAACATCATTTAGATTTAATGTGTATACTTTATTTTACTTGCTATATGTTTCAATTGAATTATGGTAATAACTTAATTTTAACCCTTGTTTTCTACGTATTCAGTAAATGGCGCTTGGCCCATTATGGTTCTGAACCCTCCAAATAACTTAAATTATATTATATTATATTATATTATATTATATTACATTACATTATTATATCAGAAGTTACTGTAATAACATTATAGTATTATTTCCATCTAGAGAAACTACACTTTCCAATGGTGAAATAATAATTAATTATACAAATCGATTAATTTAGCTTCCGATATTACTTCATACAAACACAGAAACATTCTCTGTAAGCTATCTTTCATAGCTTTCGATTGTTGTTATCCAAGGCCCCTTATAGACCAAGTCATTTGTTTTTTATTTCATTACACGGCCTTAGATGGCAGTTATTTTAATTTTTAAACTCATTTATCTCATTAAATATCAGTCCTATCAAAATTTTTCAAAGAATAAAACCTATCGCAAATAATTTTTTAAGAAACTTTTGTTATGTAACATTTTTCACAAAAGCAATAATACGCGAGATATTTCGATTTAATTAATTCAGGTCCCCTTATAACCCCCCTTTTAAATAATGTATTTTTAATGCCTTATAGCCTAAAATCTAAGTTTCAACGAACTTAATTTATATTCCAATTTTCATCGAAATCCGTTCAGCCATTATCGCGTGAAAAGGTAACAAACTTATAGACAGACAGACATAGAAACAAAAATAAAAAAAAGAACGATTTTCGGTTTCAGGGTGATTAATTATATATGTTAGAACCAATTATTTTTGGAAAATAGAAAATTACCAGGAAAATTTCGGCTACAGATCTATTATTAGTATAGATTAAGAAACCTACTTTTACATCGATTAAGTTCAAAATTGTAACTACAAAATCATTTTTAGAAAGGATACATTTGCAATGTAAATCTTCTTCGTCGTCAACATATATATTTTTTATTTCTCACCGTTGTTTACTTTATCTATAAAATTATATCACTTTTGAAGTAATAAGAACTTCATACCATATAGGTCATTCGTTATATCGTGAAACGAAATGCTTGTCTGCGCCTTAACCCACAGTAAAAACCTTATGATGTGGGTAAGCGAGATAGTTAGCTGCTAGCCGAAGCTTAGCGAAGGAGGGAAGCAAGCTTCCCAGTCCACTTTCTTCTTTCCCCTTACGTGCAGGTATGTTTCACGAGATATCGAATGGCCTATACATTGGAGTTCAATATCTCTTAATTTGGCGAAATTTTATATATTCAATTACGCCTCATATTTGACAGGGGATTATATGAAATATCATCATGCAGGCCCAAATTATAGCATAACTCACTCGTTTGAGGGATACGCTGAACAGCGAAAACTATCCAAATGGCCATGCTTCTGCGGTAAGCACCGTGTTGCAGGATATGATTTATTTCGTAACTTTAGCGAACAACTCCTGCGGTGGCTTTGTGATTTAGGCCACCCGCCAGCCACGCAGGAGAACCAGGTTGTAGTCCCGGCCAGGTTTGCGATTTTAAAACATATAGACACACTTATGGCGAACAAGGTCGCAGTTGGGGTTTTCTCGAGGTTCTCCCATTCCTCCATTTTATGTATTCTATTCCATTAACATTTCATAATTTCTCCGATCAACCGTTGGAGACGCTCGGACGGGGCTGGTCTAGGGACGAGTGAGGTTTCCTGCTCGAAACCAGAATAGGTTAATACTCAACGAACCTTAGCGCAGTCAGCCGAAGTGGGTTAGGAATGCGTCTGACTGAAGGTCAGCGTAATAGTTCAGTCAAATGGAGGTGGAATTAGGATTATGACTGTAGTTAAATTAAATTATGGTTTATTTAACGACGCTCGCAACTGCAGAGGTTATATCAGCGTCGCCGGTGTGTCGGAATTTTGTCTCGCAAAAGTTCTTTGACATGCCAGTAAATCTCCTGACATGAGCCTGTCGCATTTAAACACACTTAGAGGTCATCGACCTGGGTCGGGATCGAACCCGCAACCTCGAGTATAGAAGGCCAGCGCTAAAACAAATACGCTACCCAGGCTGCCGGGGATGGGAGGAAGAGGAGTAGTAGTGGTAGTAGTAGTAGTAGTAGTAGTAGTAATGGTAATAATAATAATAATAATAATAATACTAATGATAATAATAACAATAATAATAATGATAATATCGTCCCCCCAATTTCTTTTATCCTGAAAGACGAGGGAGCAAAACATCATTTGTATCCATATTCCAAAAATTCTCTGTCGTTGGCAGTGGTTGGGAGTAAAATTTACAATTCACCGGAAAAATATTTGTCCCATGTGAACTGTTGTCGACAGGCTATATCTGTGTGCGTTACTGAAGAAACGTGACGTCGAAGCAAGAAATATGCTCTTACATGTCCATTAAAATAGGCAACAAGGCGAGCTTTAGGGGAGAGTTGGGTAGTATAGGACATCGGGTAATATCGGACAGTGAGTTTCTTTCATCTACTACCAGATGATAGTACCTGAATGACATGGTTACGTTTCTGTGATGTCGCATACAGAAACGTAACCATGTAATTCAGGTACTACGATCTGGTGGTAGATGAAAGAAATGGACTGTCCGATATTACCCGATGTCCGATACTGCCCAACTCTCCCCTACTGTATTGCAACGTTTCGGAGACGACAATAAAAATTATACGCAAAGGAAATAAGTTACGAGAAAAAACTTCTCCAAATGATCCATTGCCCATTCCCGGAAAGAAATGGAAAACTAAACCTGATGTACAGACAATAAAATTACTGCGTGTCAGAGTGACGCAAGCGTTCTAAACAATAGCGCTCTTGTTTCGGGATGAGACAAGCTCGAACACTGCGCTGTAACTCATACATTTATAATGACTATTACACTTTTACTACGTCACACTACTTTCGACCAATAAAACGGCACGAAAGGACGACTTCCAACCAATCATGGCTGCTTATCGCACAATTTTATCGCGTCCCTAGCATTTGTTTAATTTTATCGCGTCCCTAGCATTTGTTTATTTTTATCACTACCCTAGCATTTGTTTCTTTGTTTGCCAACATTTCAAACTGCACTGGTCTGGCCGTCAAAAAACAGAAAATTACAAACCACTCCAGTCGATGCACATCACTTTCAAATATGACTCGCATTTTGGCATTCAAGAACAAGAATGAATAAAGATCACTGGTCATATATGAAGAGCACCATTCGGAAATCCTGAATGAGTTGAGGGATACACCATGTACACCAACGAGTTCACTTCTTTTACGCACACGTCCAATATAACATCAACTGAACCACCAAAACATTCAAATTTGAAAATTGTACTTTCAATAATTGTTTCTTTTAAAATTATCCTTGTTTATTTTTTATTTCATTATCGTTAATTAAAACGTTTCTTGTTTATTTCATCATCCCTAATTAAAACTTTTCTAACACTTCTTTATATTATTTAGGTTATGTTTGTTATAGCTTCTGCTATATATTATGGATAGTCACGTATCAGAGATTGTTTAATACTAAGATTTATTGAAAATCATCTGTCAAGTGACGTTGATTATTGGGATCCGGATGATTGAAATGGTATGCAAATGTTTTAATAAAAATGAAACTGAATCAACAAAGCCTTCTTGACTAGTAACAGTCCACAGAGTTCATTGATGATTCCATAGTTGGCACAACTGATACCAGTAACAAGAAAACATCATCATAAAACACTACTGCCATCTAGCTTAATGTTGAGATGGTACAATAATACATTTGAAGACAGTTGTATTTTCGTAAGCCAATTAATATTTTATTGTACACTTTGTTACTTCTAATCACCTACTTTCTTCTAATCGTGTAATAGTCAATTAAATCCCACTCGAGTTTTGATTTTCTCTAGATAAATCAAAACCTCTAGTGAGATTACTGTTGATAAAATTGTACACAGGAAACGGTTTTATCTAAAATTCTGGTTCTTTCTCGGACGTATCTAGAAATTTATTTTCTACATAAGTTACCTGGCGAGCTACTCAATTTCAGAATTAAGTAAACTGTTGAGTGCCAAATTCCCCTTCAGTGAAGACACTCCTAGACGAGGCCTCTGTTTTCTGTGAGATCATAGACTTTTTAAGGGGGAGTCATGAAGCCTTTAAGATCATGCAGGAGGTTTGCCGCGGAGTGTAGTATTAAACTTCTAATTAGCTGTCAGAGAACACAACAGCTGTGCTCTTTCTTCTTATAAACGTGGGAATATTTGATAAAGTTTTCACTCGCTTCGAAGAGTATTTTTTGTGTTAGGATTTGTATTCCAGTTCGGAAGTTATTTAAGATCTTAGAAGGCTTCGCACAACCAATGTCTGGTCAGTTCTTGATAAGTCATTCACATCTGCCCTTAGAAAATAGAAGAATGTAAATGATCACACTATGATTGTTCATAATAAACTGTACCTAAAACAATATATATTATGAATTTCTAAATGCAATACTTTAAAGCATAATAATCTAAATTACGTATTCAGGAGTAAAATTAACGTTACCTTGATCGTCATAAATTTTTAGAGAATCATAATGCAATTACCGTATTTAAGAAAAGTACAGTGTCACATAGTCTTCGAGAGAATAACCATTATAGAAAAAAAAAACTGTCAGATGATATGCGAAATCTTAGCGCTGTTCGTGGGTGAGAAAGGTGTAATATCCGAAGCAAAAATTAATATAAGCCCACACTGAATTATTTTCGATTGGTGCTAGTGTTATCTATCAACTTAGAAATGCTTTGTCGTTTCTTTTAAGAGAAACTTGGTATCGGTCTTCGTAAGCTTGACAGACTGTGATATGAATGTTTTATGTTAATAATTATGTTACGTGGTGAATACTATAAATCGTAAAGGAGAGAAAAATGTTCATTCTTTTGTCACGGCAGCCTTCAAGTAGGCCGTGTGCTTTTATGCTGCGGATAAATATCTTGCTTACAGTGACAGAACATAATAATGATACGTTTCTTTCGGAGAAAGTTGTGCTGTGGTGCCCAACATTGGCACTCGCATGGTCGTTACTAGGCTGCACTCTAGTTAATAATCAATGTTTTGACTTATATACTTAATTCATTACGTGGTATTTCTCTAGATATTATTAAAGTGATCATTTTGCAAGTAATTATTAAATCTGAACTCCTAATATTATAGAGTTAATTAGCAAAAATTGACAGTTTTACACATTAAAAGGTACTGTCGCCAAGCAGACACTGACCCATCAAATCGTCTTCATTGCGTTTGTACACTTTCAAAATGCACTTACATGAACAGGATAATTAATTGCACTTGAAAATAAGGGTAGGTTATCAAAGTTAAATAGCGTTAATTCACTCTGTGTCACTGTAATTCCCTTCCCAAGGAAGTCCTCTTGGCCCTTCTGAACTTCTGAAGCATTTTTCATAAGCCGACAACAGTGCCTATTGCAATCAAACCCAACGGAACAAAACTGGCTATTTATGTCTTCAAACAAAGCTTGAGACATTCCTGAAAGGTATTGAAGTTCACAGATTTTAAAGAAAACCCTTTCCGACGTTCACTGTTCTAAATGTGTTGGGGTGTGTGCACATTTCACACGAGTAGAGATGGAACGATATATCGGTTTTTGCGAAATACCGATATTTTCGTTTCGATATAGCGATATATCGATATCGAAATTTTGATTCAATATATCGTATAATATATCGGTTTTCTCATAAATTTATAGATCTTTTTGTGGAATTATTATCATTATCAACAACAACAAAATCCACACTAGACAACTCCGATAATTCCCGTGAGATGCCGCTACTGAAGGTGGACAGTTATTGTGCAACCTCACCCAACTGGTTCTAATTGGCTGGACTGGAATTCGAATTCAAACGTTTAATATGCAGCACCAAATTCAAAATGCAGCGTGTGCGAATGTGAGACAGACAGGAGATTTATCTGCTACTGTTTTAATATTGTTATTAATGTTCTCCAAGGTAGGAGCAGCTCCCTCCCTGAAAGGCAACTGTCTGACCTCAAAACGGGTATCAAAACTTTTATTTCTATATTCTGAAATGGAAAAAGAAACAAGGATTTAATGCCGATGTGACATTTATTTACGTCTATGATTTCTATGCACAACCTAGTACTGACATTGTTTTCTTATATCTTTTAGTACATAAAAATTTTATCCCTATAATCAACACCATTGGTGTTTGGAATGTTGGAATGTAACAATAACTTGCAATGGGAACTTACTATAGAAGGATTATAGCAAACCAACTGTGAAGTTTGTTAAAACTTGTAACATTCTAAGTACGGTTTACTAACATTTAAAAATAATTACGTTGTTAGGTATGTGTTCTGGATTGAATCCTATTAATATCAGAATATTATTGAATCGTCTTCCAATATCAAATACTCAACCATGTAGAGTTCACTTAACTCTTTCGCACTATATCCTTTAAGCTCCCTTGCCTCTACCATAATTTTTATTTAGGTTAGGACCTACATCATATGGTATTAAAAATTCTAGATTTGCATAATATATACGTTGCATAATATATACGTTACTGTGTACGTTAACAGAAAACCACAATTCCAAGTCACACAGAGATTGTGTGTACTCGTTGTGGGTCTCTGGCGTTTCGTCAGCCCACGCGAGTTGTGTGGATATAAAGGGAAAAGTTGAGATGGTGTCGGGTGGAGTTCCCGGGTAGCTCAGTGGTAGAGCGCTGGTACGTTCAATCAGAGGTCCCGGGATCGATACCCGGCCCCGGAACAATTTTTCCCTTGAAATTATTCAAATCTGCTTTACAGGGAGCTTCACCTGAAAGACTAGATTTGCAAAAATACATTGTTTATTGTTACAGTTTTACATTTATGCTTTTGATTGTTATGATGTTAATTTCAATGGTAAAAAGAAATATTAAAATTTAAGTAATGTTATTGTAATACAGTAAATGTACGCCTGAAAATGCAATTTACTTACGGAATAGCGATATATAGATAATCGTTCGATATATTTTCTGCGATATATATCGTTTATCGAAATAAGGTTTGCAATATATTGCAATATCAATATATCGGTATTTAATTTATTTCCTCCATCACTACACACGAGTTCTTAAGAGTTGGTGTACACTATGGCGTCCTTTGAACCTGAGCTTGACGTGTAATGTGTCTACTAAAGTGATAAACAGAATTTTTCCTATGTCATAATGTGGCGATATTGCATATAAGCATTTGTTAGAAACGCAAGTAATGGAATGCTAGCAAGTAAGCATTATCCCTGTCAACCCTTTCGTTATGTGTTAGTCGTTTTTCCTGAACACATCTGGATGGAAACAAATATTTAAATTCGACAGATATAAATTCAGTCATAAAATGTTTCTTACTTACATGGAAAGAAGTCTATAATCCAGATAACGCACAAACACACACACACACACTGAGTGTGTTGTATTGATAAACACTGTCAGCCTCGAATTGTCTCTAGCAACGCAATACCGGCATATGAAGATTTAGGACCGGGGGAGATTACAATAATCCGGAACTTTAAGCTCCAATCGGATTTCGCTCCTTCCTGCTGACAAGTTGTCGCATCCGACTATACCTGCCATATAGAACTGAAATCCCAAATCAAGTTTCAACCAGCTAACAGTTAGGAAGTTTAAGGATGGATTACTAGTAGGTTAAACACTTCATAATATTTATATAAAATTGCGTTAATTATCACGCTACAGCCTTATAGATGTGATATTTAATCAATTTTTTACCCAAATGAATGTATAATATGAGGTAGGTTTGACGGAAGTACACTGTCTCCGAGAATGATTGGTAGGGTTATACAGGGACATCATTTTATTTTTACTTCAATTTTAATTGTACCTGAGTTTTTGAATGTACTTCACTCCCACCCCTTTTACTAATGAAGTTCAACCGTCCTCCACACAGATCCAAGACCGCATATACAGTCATAGTAGCCTTACGGTCATAGTAAACAGTACGTTCCAAAAATATGTTCGCGTTTTCCAGTGACGAAAGAACTTTCAATATTGCATCATTTTCCATTTGCCTACGTCGCATCCCGGTTTCCCCCACCTGCTTCTATTCGCCCCTCTGTAAATGCTAGTGGCTGGGCTGTCTTAGCTCTTTTCTGGGAACATTAATTTCTGTTAGGAATTGGACGTCTACGTAATATTATACAATTGTTTAAAATAACCTAAATAAAAGGGCCTCGTTAAGTAATTAACTGTCACGTGATTTCCTCCCTTTATGCGACGCTGCGACGTAACCACTTGGACGGACAGTAGATAGTATGTCTGAGTAATTTTATCTTTTCGGATCGGGCAGAAGTGAAGACTGAATTCACAGTACGTAAGATCTCTTTTATAGAGTAGGTACAGAATTATTTCAACATGAGTTACTGATACGAAGTACGAACCAGGTAATTGGAATTACGTACAATAGTCTATAGTGCGATAATATGCACATTAGAACTGAAGCCTGTATCGAAATGAACGGCCACCATTTTCAAAAATGTGTTTAAATATCCATATTATGATTATTTTTTAATTTAACTTCATTCTCTATAGTGTACGCTAATGTGTTGTAGACAGTGTAATATACACTGCATAATGAATATGTCCGCATGGACAGCTCAGTTCGTGAGTAAAAACACTCATTGTTAATACTGTACTGTATTTTGATTAAACAAAAAGCTAATGAAAATTATCAAACTCAAAATCGCGATATTTCCTAGTTTACGTAAATGGATGAACTACTTTTCTCCCCTCCTATACCTAGTAGAGTGATTTGTTTGTTTGTATATTACGCCAGTATCATCGAACTCCAGTCGTGGAAGGAGGTAGCAAACGGTGTTTCCGGTTCTTAATCGTTGATCCAAAGGTAATATTAGAAATGTTAGTAAAAATAAAATGATGTCCCTGTATAAGATTACTATACCGAGCGAGGTGGCTCACGCGTTCCGCATGGACTCGCATCTGGGAGGTCTGTGGTTCGATTCCCGGACCGACCAACCTCACTGTGATTTTTCCGTGGTTTTCTACAGTTATTTAGGCAAATACTGGGTTGGAATTTTCATTGCCACGGTCTATTTCCCTTCCCCTCCCGTCTAGAAGAAGAATTGAGTTTTAATATCATTCACCCTCCTCATTTCATTCCATAAACATTCCATTCTTCATCCGCTTACGGTGGAGGGGACGTTCTCTCCGCAACCGTTTCTGGCTTCCCAGCCTTCTGCAATATCTCGGCTAGGATTCATTCCTTAAGAGCGCTTCCAAGGGCGCTTCGACACCTTAGAAGTGCCTTTGGTATGAATCCTGCGCTGCTTCGTCATCTTGGCGGTATGAACTTAGGCGAGGGGGGGTAGGAGACTTCCATTGGGTGAGCGGGTGAGGGGTCACTTACGGCCGGTAGACTGGTACACCTCATCCTCATTCATTCCATAACATCCGTGGTGCACAATAGGCCTCAGTATATTATTCCGTAGGTCATAATGGAATGAAAATAGGCGAAATATATTGTCTTTAAGATACTGCTGTTTAGAAATTGTTGTAACGAAGTAATTGTAAAGCATGCTGAGCTGGGGGTTATTTCTTTAATATGATTTTTACAATTTAATGTATTATTAAATTACAAACCAGTAGGAATATATTGTTGATAGTTGTCTCTAGTATTTCAGAGATTAAATTTGAAGTGGTTTGAAATTGAATTATGTTAGTTTTATTAATGTTGAATGCTAGTTTATTGGTTGTAAAGCAGTCATAAATTTTAAGGACAACTGTTCCTGTTTTATATTTGAATGTGGAAAAGTTGTTGTCTGTGATTATGAGACTTGTGTCATCTGCAAGTAGTATAAGATAACCTGTTCGTTTTATTTTGGGGCCAAGGTCGTTTATGTAAATTAGAAAAAGAAGAGGCCCTAATATAGACCCTTGCGGGACTCCTGTATGAACATTTCCCCATGTTGAAGTAGATTTAAAGGAGTTCTTGAATGCGTTGATTTCAACTTCTGTTTTCTGTTTAGGAGATATAACTAAAACCACTGGTATGCTATGCCTATAATACCATACTATTCTAATTTTTGTACTTGAATTTTGTGATTGATGCAATCGAAAGGTTTGGAGAGATCACAGAATATCCCTCCCACTTGTAATTTTTTACTATACTCCGCATCAGTAGAAAATGCATCTGAAGGTCAAGTCCAATGCCTTGCCCCTCCGCTCTGCGAACCTCAAAACTTCATGCGATGTTGCCAATGAATGTTATCTCTACCTCAGCCCACGCACGTCTTGAATCAGCATAGATCACGCGGTGTCAAATGGTGGTGCTGTATGCGTATAAGGAAAACATCAGTCTTACCGATATCCGTATTGAAAGCAGCGTGTTAATTATGCGGTGTCATTGCTCTTTAAATTCGTGCCTATTGTACTGTTTCATTATTTTTCATATTTATTTTGATAATTTCGTTTATTGCTCATTTTGACATTATGGAGGGTGAGACTGAATCATCTACAATCTAGAGTACACCAGTTAAAAAACGCAAACGAATGGGACAATCTGACTTGCGAAGTCACAGCAAAAAGACTGTTTACAGTGTTATAACTTTCTTAAGGATCTTACGGAACATCCCGAAAAAATTGTCACCATTGATTTTAGAAAATCTCAAGATCTGGCTGCAAATATATGTGGAATTTCCAAACGAAATGTAAACAAGGTTTCGAGAAAGAGCTAAATTTTACAGAACATCTTGTGAAATTTTCTTCTCCTAGGAAAGCAATCAAACGACATCGTCATGTGAGATCTCAATGGCTTCGATAAGGACATGTTGCACCGTTGTATTGAACTGGGAATGCATATATTGCGTGCAGACATATTGCAGTGAATACATTTTATCTTTCCACGCTCGCTGTGGACAGCTGCGTTGTACTCTGCCGTTTCCGCTCTACGTCCGCGAGCGTGTAAAGATAACATTTAATCACTATATATTTAACATGTAAGGCCAAGTTTTCCTAATGGGTATATTTCTCATTTATTTAAAAAAACCACTATATTTTATTGAGATTAATCAATTTTGCGCAGCCATATTATAGGAGTATGTAACATATTATATGGACGAATATCTCGAAAACATATATTTCTGATTGTTAAAGAATGACTGTAAGTTATTACTGGGGGTTAATCTATTTTATGGAATCGTATAATAAACATGTATGAGCCAACGCTTGTATAATGTGCATATTTCTTATATATTAAAGAACGTTTGTATTAAACTATTTTATGCAGATATATTATACAGTATTAAACATTAGGGATCAATGTTTTCACAACGGGTACATTTCTTCGAGGACGATTATATTGTACTGGGGATTAATCTATTTTATGCAGGTGTCACTTTTGTAGTAAAAAGTATATAGGTTAATGTTTTCATTCAGGTGTATAGCACGCTGTGCATGAATATCGCTGGAAATTCTCTTTCCGTAAACATCTCATGATTGAATCGAAGCGGCAACTATGCATTGACCTTGAAGTGCTTATTCAACTGATGCAGACTATAATTGTTTCCAGAATTATATCAGTTTAATTAAACGTCGCTTGCTCAGTTGATTTATTCTTTCTGAATCCAAATTGTTCTGGAATGACACTGTTGTACCTATCAAGATGATGATATACTCTCTTATATATAACTTTTCCGAAAATCTTTGAGAACACTGGTAGAAGGGATATGTACCTGTAGTTTTCAGGCGAGGTACTATCCACTTTTTTGAATAAAGGAATAAATAACAACTGAATATTCCAGTCGCTCTGGAAATACACCATTAATGATTGAAAAGGTACGTAAATAAGATAGCGGCTTGGCTATTATTTGTGAATAGGCTTTTAATATCTATATATTAAATTTGAACTGTGACGGAAAATTTTATGAAAACTATAGTACATCTGTGAGGTTGTGTGATCGAAAGCTAATAATATTAATATTGCGGGAAAATGTAAATGGTTTGTAGCAAAGTTCATAAAAAGCTTTAAATTTTAAAAATATGTTCGACAGTTGCAGCACAGCGTATACCGTAGGACATCTTGCAGTTCGTTTCGCAGCGTTGTGCAGAGGCCCGTGGTTCACGTAATGTACTTTATATTCATTTCAGTGAAGTGTTCCAGCTCATTTCGTAAGTTAGTGATGGTTTCCTCCTGTTTTACAACTAGTAATTTATATTGACAGAATTCACATGACCAATTATCACATAGACTAACCTTACCACTAGTAGTTTTATTACATCCATAACAAAACCACATTCTACAGCTGTCACAAAATACTCCCTGACTAACTTTCCTACGACACGCACCACAGTTTCCACTCAAATCACTGTCACTGTCACATGTCACTGGCACAATTCACGAAAACAATTAGGCCTACACTTCACACTGCCTAGTATTACACACTTATTATTAGAAGTTTATGTCACTCACGCACTATCACTAGCACAACACTAACATCATTTCTTATATGCAATGAAATGAAATATTACAATAATTAATCTAAATTGTAACCCAGCCTATAAAAACTAACTAAAATTCTTAGGTACGGTACCTAGGCTTAATCTATGCTTAATCTAAAATCACAGCGCTTATATTGAAAAATATAATACAGTATATGCAATTAAGCTAAAAATGTAAAATACTTAACAAAAGGCAGAAATAATATAAATTACTCTAATAAAATATATACAATTCAACGAAAGACGTACAAACAGTTGTGACGCTAGTGAAAGGAGATGAAACAGTAGTCTATAAAACGAATTAAATTCAAAGTGGCGGCGCGACGAAGTTACTGTATGTATATTTCAGTATTTACCAAGAAATAAAATTAGTCTCTCAGAAAGTTATAATGGTAATTATAGAATTATACTTATACAATAATTTTAGGCTAGAGTATTGATCAAAAATACGTTTTAAAATGCTTAAATATCAATGGCGTAGCGTCAATGTAAGCTAAAAAGCTCAGCTTCCCCATTTAATAACTCCATAATAAACTGCAGTTTATGAACAAAATTATTTATTAAATTTAATACAATTTATATGTACATCTTAAATGATGTGATGCGGCAGCTCAAGATGATTTGTGATGCAGCAGTAAACATGACGCCTGCACACACCAGCTTCCAATTCCCTCCACAGACTCGTTTCTTTCACACATTCTTCTGTGTAACCCACCCCGCAGGTTTTACATGCCTTTCTAACTAAACTACCCTGGTCGCAAGGCTCGCAAGAAGCTAGCTTTAGCATTGGAAAGAATTAGCTTCCTAGTTATGCCTTTCGTGAGTTGTATTCAGTTGAAGTGTTAGTGTGCACTGTAGCTGATGAGTGAAATAACAGTTTCTGACACTAATTTATGTAGTCAAAAATAATATTCTGATAAAGATTTTAACGTTGATTTTTTTTACTTGGTTATTTAACGACGCTGTATCAACTACGAGATTATTTAGCGTCGATGGGATTGGTGATAGCAAGATAGTATTTGGCGAGATGAGGCCGAGGATTCGACACAGATTACCTGACATTTGCCTTACGTTTGGGGAAAACCTCGGAAAAAACCAAACCAGGTAATCACCCCAAGTGGGAATCGAACCCGCGCCCGAACGCAACTCCGCATCGGCAGGCAAGCGCCTTAGCCGACAGAGCTACGCCGGTGGCTTTTAACGTTGATTGATGTAATTTTACTAACAGTATCTATTGAGCGTTAATATTGTGGTTTTTCTAAATATGACGAGAGTGAGCTAATCTTAAATTATACGTACTGTATGTGTCCATTTCTTAGAGATATGTGTAAACCATGGAACCATATTTTACTACCATTTGAGGTATGCTTTATTGGTGTTACTAATCTTCGGACTGCTGACTTGACATCGACTACTATTTATTTTAAAAGACAACTTGAGTTAGCTTCCCCTGCTCAAAATTCATGCTACGCCACTGTTAAATATAACTTTAAGTATGGACCATTCTATCTTACGTCTGATCGCCTCGACACTAGCGCCACACAGTTACAGATTATTGTAGTTACATGTGATTGTGTAGTTTGATCTTAATTTACTATTGCAGTCACATTTATTTTAATATAACCTTATTACCTTCTATAGTTATTGTTTGAACGGACATGATATGAGTCATTTTTATATTCCAGCATCCTTATACAAGATGGGACAAAAGTCGCTTTCTCCAATATTTGTTCTCACATATACTTGAACAAAGGAATAGCTGGTGTAATAAGTGGTGGGTTGGCAACCATGTTCGTGCGTCAACAATTTTTCCATTGTCATGTCTTGAAAACAGCCCTAGTTCTGCCGATTTGCAGTTGATATGACAACAGGATGGAGAATCACCTCATTTTGGTGTAGGAGTCAGGGACTCCTTGAACCTGTTATTCCATGAATGGACTGGCGCCATCGTGACACAACAAAATGGTTAACCAGGTCATGCGACCTGACAAAATATGATTTTCGCTGAGGAGTATCCTGAAAAATTATGTTCTTACTCAGAAACCGCGGGATCTTCATCAGTTGCAACAGATGATCGAACAGTCATTCGTGAAAATCAATTAAAATCGTGAGTTATGTTCTACCATCTGTAAATCAATGTTTAAACGTTGTGAATTGTGTATCAGAAAAAGTGCCTCCATTTTGAACAAAATCTGTAAAGAAATGTGTAAATCAATTTTGACCTACACCACTTCTGCTCTGAACGGCTCAAATGTAAATTGAATGTAATTAAATACAGGGACATCATTTTATTTTTACTAATATTTTTAATATTAACCTGGCTATACTTTTGGATTAATGATTGGGACTCGGAAACACAGTTTGCTACCACCTTCCACAACTGGAATTCGATGATACTGGCGTAAAATACAAATTACTTTACTAGGTACAGGAGGGAAGGAAAGTAGTTCATTCATTTACGTAAACTAGGAAATATCGCGATTTTGAGTGTGATAATTTTCATTAGGTTTTGTTTAATCAAAATACAGTACAGTATCAACAATAAGTGTTTTTACTCACGAACTGAGTTATCCATGCGAACGTATTCATTATGCAGTGTATATTATACTGTCTACAGCACATTAGCGTACGATATAGAGAATGAAGTTAAAATGAAAAATAATCATAATATGGATATTTAAACACATTTTTGAAAATGATGGCCGTTGATTTCGATACAGCCTTCAGTTCTTTTGTGCCTATTATCGCACTATAGACTATTGCATCTAATTCCAATTACCAGTTTCGTCCTTCATACTTACTAAGTCATGTTGAAATAATTCTGTACCTACTCTATAAAAGAGTACCTTACGTACTGTAAATTCAATCTTCACTTCTGCCCGACCCGCACAGATAAAATTACTCAGACATGCTAACTACTGTCCGTCCAAGTGGTTATGTCGCATGATCGTAGAAAGGGGAGAATCACGTGATAGTTAATTACTTAACGAGGCCCTTTTATTTAAGTTATTTTAAACAGTTGCATAATATTACGTAGACGTCAAATTAATTCCTAACAGAAATTAATGTTTTCAGAAAAGAGTTAAGAAAGCCCAGCCACTAGTCTTTACAGTGGAGCGAGCAGAAGCAGGTGGAGAAATCGGAATGCGACGTAGACAAACGGACGACAGTACCCGTGCGAAAATATGATTCAATATTGGAAGTTTTCGTCACTGGAGAACGCGAACATATTTCTGAAACGTACTATAATCACTAACTCAGTACTGCGGCCTTGGTTCTGTGTGGACAGTTGGAACTTCGTTAGTAGAAGGGGTGGGAGTGAAGTACATTCAAAAACTCAGGTACAATAAAAATTGAAGAAAAAATAAAATGATGTCCCTGTATAAGGAAGTGTTCGGAAAGCGACTTTTAACCCATCCTGTATATTCGAATCGAAATGAAAGATTCGATAAGGTTTTCCCATTTTCTTTGTCGAGTATGATTCTTGTCTCTTTTCCCCTTCTGTTTCATATGAGCATTCTTTGGCCGCAGGTTTATGCAAGGGAGAAAATGTATTAAAGAAGAGCGTCATTCCCGCTTCATCCTCTTTTTACTCGTAGTTTTTAATTGCAAACATGACATCAACATCACGCAACGTTAGATTTGTGTTTGAGATAACGCGTGAAATCAATATTTTACCCACGCCTTTAAAATAAGCTATCGTATAATGGAGAATGGCTCGGTGACAGCGACGTTATTGTGACGGCTGCGGGTTGGGCGGCTGAGAGTTTGTTCTCGCTTTGATTCCTTAAACCAGGCGTCTCAAGGCCAACGCGTGAAAAGTTGTTACAGAGAGCAAATGTAGATAGTGTAGTCAGCTGAAGAGATAAGCGGAATACCCGAAGACAGCCGATCGCTGATTTATGTTACAAGCATGAGCGAGCTAAGTTGTAACTGTTGCGGGAGAAATGCCACAAAGCTGCACTCAGAAAAATAAGATATCTGAAGCATGAAGAATCATACATGTTACGTAATTATTTAAGCACAAGGAACTGGCCACCTTATCCCATTATCTCCTGGCCTAGTTGTCTTTAAGTGGTGCCTTGTTGGTATCACTTGTGAGGTTCAGACCTCTCTTCGGACAGTTGACTGAACAACAATACTTCATATTTTGTAGTAAATGGTTTTTGGTATCTCTCTTTTTTAAGTTTATGCAATATTTAATGAAATAAAATTCAATTAAATAATAATAAAATTACAATTAAACTTGTTGGTTGTTAAAGTACATAATTTTATGATACGTCAATATTAATATATTAATTACAATAATAGTTAAATAATATAGTTCGCGATGTTTTCAATAATTAAAAATAACCAAAACATCTTAGAAATTCACAATCTTAAAGGTGGTCTCAAATTCTTTTCTCAAGTCCTTCAGTACTTCATTATATTTGTTACGCTGGTCTTGATTCAAATTAGGTAACAATTTTAGATTAATAAAGTGGTAATAGTTACCCACTGAAACTTGCGACTCCCACAATTTTGCTTTCCCTATGAAAGCTTTTATTTCTTCGTACATTTGCGGTAATAAGGACATCCTTTCCTCGGAGATGGAGATAACATCATAGCGGTTGCAGATGTTTATTCAAACGTCGCGGTCAATGACGTCATCCGGAGATACACGAACTGCCCCTGCATCTTGTTTTTTTACATAAAAAATAGAGAGAGAGAGGAGGCCCTATTGAGACGTCTGCCTTAAACTATAAAAGTATAAGTCGTCTATAATTTTAATGACTCATGACAGTTACGTTACTAGCATTGTGTTCACGTTCAACATAGGGATTCTTCAGGGGGGAGAAGTGAGGGAAATGATTAGTCATACAGTAGAAATAGTCGGTCATTGTGATTCATTCACCTCTGATTGAGGTTCTGGTTGATACGTACATCTATTATCAGGCAGTACATCAAACTTGATATAATATGTCAGAGGAAGAACTATAATTGTTTGTATACATCTGAAATATGATTAGTGTAATATGAGGGTATGCTAAAAAGTAATGTCTCCTATTTGTCGTTGTCAATACAGTTAAAAATATTAGTGATAGTGCATTGTATTAAGAGAACTTTCTGCTTTCAGTGACACAAATTTCATATCTCTGCCGATGGAGACCTCCGAGATATAGCCTGAAACATGGCGGTATGAACCAGTACTATGTCGCTGCGTCTGAAGCAGTGTGCTGTGAACGAGTGCCCCCGACAGACATTCATCGGAGATTGAAGGCTGTTTATAATGATCAATGTGTCGACATCAGTAATGTCCGACGTTGGTCTGCTCGTGCTGGTAATGAACCTGGTACAACTCTCAACTTGTGTGACAAAGAACGCAGTGGAAAACCACGTACCGCAACTGATATCGCTCATCAGAATCGTGTCAATGAACTCATTACAGCGAATCGTCGCATAACGCAGGAACACCCGTCAATCCAGTGTGGCATATCAAGGGAGCGTGTGCAGGCGATAACTGCAGAACTGGGATTTCTGAAAATTTGAGCACGATGGGTGCCTCGAATGCTCCCTCCTCACGTGAAACAGAAGAGATTGGACATTTGCCAACAATTGCTTCTGCGCTACGAACGGGAAGACGATGAATTCTTAAAGAACATTGTCACGGGTGACGAAAGCTGGGTACATCACTTCGATCCCGAAACAAGAGATCATTAATGTGGTTCCGTCACAAATGATGACCTGCACCCAAAAAGTTCAAGGCCGTGCCATCAGCAGGCAGACTCATGCTTACCTGCTTTTGGGATGTTCAAGTGTGCTGCGTCTGGAATTCATGCCTCAAGGCACTACCATTCATTGTGTAAGGTACTGTGAAACCCTAAAAAAAACTGAAAGCACAAATTCGAAGGATTCGTTCAGATATGGGGCAGTCTGTCCTACTGCATGACAACGCAGTCATGCAGACAATCAGTGCAGTGACAACAGTACATATCATCGTCTTGGTCTCGCTGTTGTTGATTATCTCCATATAGTCCCGACCTGGCGCCATTAGATTTAAAGAACATCTGAGAAGAGATCTCTTTGATTCTGACGATGCAGTGCAGACAGAAGTGAGACTGTGGTTTCGTCATCAGAGTGAAACATTTACAGTGACGGTATCAAGAACTGGTCACACGTTGGGAGAAGTGTATTCATCTCCAGGGCAATTATGTGGAAAAATAAAACTACAGGTATGAACAGTAAGGTTGTAGCAAGTTACCAGTTTTGTTTCTCTCAAGAGGGATGAAGTTACAGGAGAATGGAGAAATTACACAACGCAGAATTGCACACCTCGTATTCTTCACCTGACATAATTAGGAACATTAAATCCAGACGTTTGAGATGGCAGGGCACGTAGCACGTATGGGCGAATCCAGAAATGCATATAGAGTGTTAGTTGGGAGGCCGGAGGGAAAAAGACCTTTGGGGAGACCGAGACGTAGATGGGAAGATAATATTAAAATGGATTTGAGGGAGGTGGGATATGATGATAGAGACTGGATTATTCTTGCACAGAATAGGGACAAATGGCGGGCTTATGCAAAGGAACCTTCGGGTTCCTTAAAAGCCATTTGTAAGTAGGCAAAGTAAATAATTAGAAAACTTTTCGCATAAAAATTTAGGAGCATTACTTTTCAGCACCCCCGCGTATATAGCTAGTCAACGATGTATGCAATGGAGGGGAATAGGAACAGTTCATTTTTTCTTGTCTTAGCCTATATATTAATTGACAAGGACAAGAGGTAGACCGCGGCCACAATGGAAGAAATGAGTGGAAAGGGTGATGGAGAGGAATTTGAGGCCTTGAGATGTTCAAGATAGAATTCTCTGGCGACAAAGAGAGGGATGCGTCTGGAGCCGTAGGGCCCCATTGATGATGATGATAATATATTAATTCCTACAGACTGCACTCACTTTCCGATCCTGGAGTACAAGTTTTGTCTCGATCGCTGTCATTGTAATCCATAAGATCTGACGGTAAAGATCTTGAGTTATTGTGATATTTTATGAGTTATTGTGATATTTTATCAGAAGTTTTTCTCCAATAATATATTATTTGGCGATTTTCCCTAGTGCGACTGCGGCGACAACAATAATCAATTATCATCAATATTCTCACTAGACGTTTTGATTTATCTAGAGAAAATCAAAACTTGAGTGGGATTTAATTGACTGTTACACGATTAGAAGAAAGTATATAAAGATTAGAAGTAACGAAGTACTCCAATACAATAAAATATTAATTGACTTACGAAAATACAACTGTCTTCAAATGTATTATTGTACCATCTCAACATTACAAATATTACGTTAGACGCATGCTAGATGGCAGTAGTGAGCAATGCCTTCTCGTCGAGAAGTTCTCGATCTATTATACACGATGGCAATGTTACTAGTCAAGAAGGCTTTGTTGATTCAGTTTCATTTTTATTAAAATGCGACATTCCATTTCAATTATCCGAATCCCAGTAATCAACGTCACTTGACAAATGATTTAATATTAAACAATCTCTGATACGTGACTAGCGTGTTTGGAATGATCTGTCAGTCTGTCCTATGTAGAACTTGTCGCAACTATTACATGTGAGTTTGTATACACCTGTGTAATCGTACACACTACAAAGAACACATTAAAGCAATAAACCAGAGGACACAATACATCTACATACGCCGATCACATAACCAATGCTAACCACACATACAATAACATAAATGCGGACATGGAAATCCTACACATACAACCCAAGAACCAAAAACACAACACACTAGAACAATACGAAATATACAAACACACTAAAACACACCCCGATCAAATTCTCAACACACAGATCAATTTCAGTACACACACACTATTTGACTCCACTTTTTAACACCTTTAAACAATCAAACGCACCCACATAACAGGCAGAGAAGTTCGAGACGACGCCGAGATCTAGTAGGCTCTGAGGATGGTGTGATGAAGCACAGAAACAGCTGTAAGCCACACACTTACATAATTAACACGAGTAAGTCCGTTAGTTAATCAATTACTTATATTCAAGTGTTAAAAGTAGTGTACGCAAGATTCAAAATGGATTAAATAAAAATTTTACTTTATACGCTAATCATTAGACCTCCTGCAGCACGGTGAAAAATGTAATTAAAGACTTTCTATTTTTACTAATAGTAGAGACTACAAGGGAACATTTGTAAACCGTTACGTTTTGAATTTGTTTTTTTTTTTTTTCTACGTCCCATTGTACAATGACTTTTGTGGTCCTCATAATTTGTAGAAAGTGAAAGAACCGTTAATATAATTGCTCGTTATGTTTAACAAACATATCAGGCATTTTATTAAAATCTAAGCACTGACTAGAGAGCTGTATAGAGACATCTGTACGAAGACGAGAGAGTGCATCTAGTAAGTTAAACTTTGTAAGGAAAATGAAACTCGTCTGACACCGTATGCGATGCTTTACTGTTTTCATGGCTGCACTGAGCACTTCATCTTATGCTTCCCGTAACAACGAAAGTTTTAAGATTGATGTTATTGACAAAAACAAACACCACAGACAAGTAATAAATGTTGAAAGCTTGCAGAAGTTTCTTCTTCGGTCAATGTGTACGCTGAATGCTCTATTGCCAATGAGAATCGAAGCAAATTAAAAACTTTCACGTATCTAGGATAAGATGAAACAGGAAAAAGTTGCCTCCTTTCTGCTATCCTTTCGAAGCATGAAGCCGTAGTCCCTAGTTCATAATTTTGCGGACCCCACAGCAAATACAGGTAACAGACGAAAACAGTGGCGTGTGCTATTCTTCTGTAAGTGCCGGATAGAAAAGTATTTTGCTAATCTTGAACGCAAAATAAAACATATTAATATTTCTTCCGGTGTTTGAAACTGAAGTCATGTCTTTGTGACATGACTCAAAAGTGACACTGAATACGACTCCTGTGACGTGAAGTTGACTTCATGCTCCATTTTCAAAATTTTTATTATACTTATGAAAGAAATAGTAAAAGTAAGTATTTATAGAAGGGAAATGCTAAATGGAGAGCATTAGAAACGATTTTCGATTAGTTAATAATGTAGAAATAAAACCTACACCAAAGTAAATGCAGATAGAACGATAATTTTATTTTTTTTTTTATTATCAGATCCTGGAATACGTAACTTCATTTAGCTTAGCTCATGTTTATCTTTGTACGAGTATATCTGGTCGCCACACGGATTGTCCCTAATTAATCCCTTTTAATCTTAGGAGAAAGACCTCATCCTGATCTCGTCCCTATGTTGACGAACCAGGGAAATATGAAGAACACCCCTGTCCCTAAACAGGAATGACCAGTACCTACGGTATGTGTTTAGAAAACTGTAAAGTAACGGACAGCTACGTATGTGACTACAGGGCTAGCGTGCTGGCCTTATATCCAGGCGGCCCTGGTTCAATCCCAGGTCAGGTCTGAGTGGAATTTGTGTGGGACAAAACAGATGGCTAAAATACAAGTTAGACATTTTTGATAGGGAACCATGGAAAGTAAATATGTGATGGTTGTACGGAATAAAGTATTAAATATTCTTAAGTCCTTTATTCTGTGTGTGCTCGATTCAAAAAGTACTTAGGACATTTGGTAACGCTCTATAAATCCAGTCAGGAGTCTTATTTGACTTTAACCGTTTTACCAGATTGTAGAGAATTGTTTCCGCTTTCAGAATATACAAAAATCTCATTTCCATAAAGAATTGACTTAAGACAATTTTTCCTCCCGGCCACAGAATTAATCTGAAAACTAAGGTAATCATGAAAAAAAAAGTATTTATAAAACTGCGGCAGAAAAAAGAGTTTATAATTGAAAGGAATCCGAATTGTAGAAGGGTAGTTTTAGGTTTTTTTCTTTCGGTGCACACACGTTTCCCTCTTTCACTCCACCTACACTCTTCACCTCCCCCTCATTTAGTCTAACATAATAACTTACAAATTACTTTTAAGGAACCCGGAGGTTCATTGTCGCCCTCACATAAGCCCGCTATTGGTTCCTATCCTGAGTAAGACTAATTCTGTCTCTATTATCATATCCCACCTACCTCAAATTCATTTTACATTATCCTCCCATCTATATCTCGGCCTCCCCAAAGGTCTTTTTCCCTTCGCCCTTCCCACTAAAACTCATATGTATTTCTGGATTCGCCCATACGTGCTACATGCCCTGCCCGTCTCAAAAGTATAAATTTAATATTCCTAATTATGACAGGTGAGGAATGCTATGCGTGGAGTTCTACGTTTTGAAACTTTCTCCATTATCCTGTAACTTCATCCCTATTAGCCCCAAAATTTTCCTAAGAATCTGATTCTCGAACACCCTTAGCCTCTGTTTCTCTCTGAGTGAAAATCCACATTTCACAACCATACAGAACAATCGGTAATATAATTGAGTTATAAATTCTTACTTTCAGCTTTTTTTGACAGCAGACTGGATGACAAAAGCTTCTCAACCGAATAATAACAGGCATTTCCCATATTTATTCTCCGTTGAATTTTCTCCAGCGTGTCATTTATATTTTTTACTGTAGCTCCAAGTTTCCAATTCACTGCGGGCTAAAGCAAGGAGATGCACTATCACCTTTACTTTCAAACTTCTTTAGAATATGCCATTAGGAAAGTCCAGGATAACAGAGAGGGTTTGGAATTGAACTGGTTACATCAGCTGCTTGTCTATTCAGATAACGTCAATATGTTAAGAGAAAATTCACAAAGGAATAGGGAAAATACGGGAATTTTACTTGAAGCAAGTAAAGCGATAGGTTTGGAAGTAAATCCCTAAAAGACTAAGTATATGATTATGTCTTGTAAACAGAATATTGTACGAAATGGAAACATAAAAATTGGAGATTTAACCTTCGAAGATGTTGAAGAACTCAAATATCTACGAGCAACAGTTACAAATATAAATTATACTCCGGAAGAAATTAAACGCAGAATAGATATGGGAAATGCGTGTTATTATTCGGTTGAGAAGCTTTTGTCATCTAGTCTGCTGTCAAAAAATCTGAAACTTGGAATTTATAAAACAGTTATATTACCGGTTGTTTTTTATGGTTGTGAAACTTGGACTCTCACTTTGAGAGAGGAACAGAGATTAAGGGTGTTTGAGAATAAGGTTCTTAGAAAAATATTTGGGACTAAGAGGGATGAAGTTACAGGAGAATGGAGAAAGTTACACAACACAGAACTGCACGCATTGTATTCTTCACATGACATAATCAATAATATTAAATCCAGACGTGTGAGATGGGCAGAGGATGTAGCACGTATGGGCGAATCCAGAAATGCATATAGAGTGTTAGTTGAGAGGCCGGAGGGAAAAAGACCTTTGGGGAGGCCGAGATATAGATGGGAGGATAATATTAAAATGGATTTGAGGGAGGTGGAATATGATGATAGAGACTGGATTAATCTTGCACAGGATAGGGACCGATGGCGGGCTTATGTGAGGGCGGCAATGAACCTGCGGGATCCTTAAAAGCCATTTGTAAGTAAGTAAGTAAGTAAGTAAGTAAGTAAGTAAGTAAGTAAGTACTGTTGCTCCAAGATATTTGAACTTTTCCATCTTTTCGATGGATAAATTTCCAATTTTTTTATTTCTATTTCGTACTATGTTCTGGTCACGAGACATAATCATATACTTGTCTTTTCGTGTTTTACTTCCAAATTTACAGTATCTCTTTACTTGCTTCAAAATTTTCGTGTTTTCCTAATAGCTTGTGCATTTTCTTCCAACATATTCATGTCATCCGTATAGACTAATTTTCTTTAATCTGTGATCTGTAATGGAAAAATACAGCTGGTGTGAAATCTGAGGATAGTACGGTTTTCGACGTTGTTATAGCTTCTAAGAGGGCTCGTCAATAGATGATGGGATCTTACTCTCAGGCCCCAGGAAAGATGGCCTTCATGTCAGCGTGCAATAGGGATATCTTATGCGAAGCTTTACCGTCAGATGGCAGGAGCGTTCCATGCGGCACAACATGTTGTAGGGCTATATTATGTAATATACTACAGGTTCTCCCGCTTGTTGGTTTTCTATGCGTGTCAAAAGTACAGGGACATCATTTTATTTTTACTTCAATTTTTATTGTATCTGAGTTTTTGAATGTACTTCACTCCCACCCCTTCTACTAATGAAGTTCAACCGTCTTCCACACAGATCCAAGACCGCATATACAGTCATAGTAGTCTTACCGTCACAGTACGTTCCAAAAATATGTTCGCGTTTTCCAATGACGAAAGAGCTTTCAATATTGCATCATTTTCGCACAGGTACTGTCGTCCATTTGCCTACGTCGCATTCCGGTTTTCCCCACCAGCTTCTATTCGCCTCTCTGTAAAGGCTAGTGGCTGGGCTGTCTTAGCTCTTTTCTGAGAACATTAATTTCTGTTAGGAATTGGACATCTACGTAATATTATACCCATACAACTGTTTAAAATAACTTAAATAAAAGGGCCTCGTTAAGTAATTAACTGTCACGTGATTTCCCTCCTTTCTACGATCCTGCGACATAACCACTTGGACGGACAGTAGATAGCATGTCTGAGTAATTTTATCTCTTCGGATCGAGCAGAAGTGAAGATTGAATTTACAGTACGTAAGGTACTCTTTTACAGAGTACGTACAGAATTATTTCAACATGAGTTACTAGTACGAAGGACTAAACTGGTAATTGGAATTACATACATTAGAACTGAAGCCTGTATCGAAATGAACCGCCACCATTTTCAAAAATGTGTTTAAATATCCATATTATGAGTATTTTTCAATTTAACTTCATTCTCTATAGTGTACGCTAATGTGCTATAGACACTATAATATACACTGCATAATGAATGCGTCCGTATGGACAGCTCAGTTCGTGAGTAAAAACACTCGTTGTTAATACTGTACTGTATTCTGATTAAACAAAAACCTAATGAAAATTATCAAACTCAAAAGCGTGATATTTCGTAGTTTACGTAAATGGATGAATTACTTTTGTTCCCTCCTATACCTAGTAAAGTGATTTGTTTGTATATTACGCCATCGAACTCCAGTCGTGGAAGGGGATAGCAACCGTTGATTCAAAGGTATAGCCAGGTTAATATCAGAAATGTTAGTAAAAATAAAATGATGTCCCTGTGTATTCATAATTATTTTGTATAGCCTGGTATGATTTAATATAATTCAGTGTTTTCTTACCTCATAATTTAATTTCATTTAATTTACAATAAATCACAGCTTAAACTTGTGTCTTAATACTGAACTATTTCCCTTAAGAGATGGATGGGGAAGTCTGCAATATGCAGAATATAGATACGAGTAAATTGAATGTTCATGAACCTAAACGAGAACTTTGAGAACGAGGTGCACGAATAAAATGAATAAATAAAATAGGAATTTTGTCGAAGGTGATAATTATTATTGTAAGTGCCATACGCTAAAAACAGGATATGCAGCCACCAATGTGTTTTTCAATGCAATGTTTGATATGATGAAATATAATCGCACGATTATTCCTGTGTTTTGTGGTTAAGGACATGCAGTTTTGAATACTATGCAGGATGATTTTGAAAATTTGAAGTAAAAACATGGTTTTAATAATTAGTCTACAGCACATTAAAAAGATTATTCACGAAATGGATTTCAACTATGAATCGTCCTGGACAATAAACATCCCAACTAATCGAGAGTTTACTGCAGGCGTAAACTTCGGAGACTCCTAGAAGTATTAAGTAATTATAATCTAAACTAACATAGTTTTCTGTCGAGGTTCCATATGTTTTTATTAGCTTTTCTTTCCTCTCTTCCAAAATGAAATTGTAGCCAGCAATTTCTTACTTGAAATAGTTCTTTTTGTTTATTAGTTAGCATTTTTAGGCGTAATTTCCTTAGTTAAATTTTTTTAAGGTTTAAAGCCTATATTCAAAATATTTCGGGACCTGAATGAAGACAAAAGGCTTTCCCTGGTTTTTACATATAGGAACACAACAAAAATTTGGCATTTTGAGTTGTTTTTAAGAGTATCTAATGTAGTAATAGTAATACACTAGGCAAATCCTCAATGCTTATATACCGGAAAACAAATGCACACGCAAAGCGCATCCCTCAAAGTACACGGGCGCTATCTGTTGGTACCAGTTCAGGATATCCCTATTGACCAATGCCATCTCGGCCATCCGTCGGACTTTGACAATCATCACATAATAGGGCGTCAAATGGGTCTATACAGCCTAAGTACAAGGATTTAGCCCTCATGAAATCAATCAATCAATAATAGCAGACAAATTTGTCGATATCGATATTAAGGGAAAAGTCATTTCCTATCTTGAATGTAGTATCCTAACAGGTGGGGATACTTTCCGCTCGTAGGCCTATATTCACGCAACCGACTTTAAAACAACCGCCATCTTTTTCTTACATTTACTGGTCCGTTAGGGAGGTCTGTCATTTATACTTATACGATTAATAAGTGCCGTACAGCTCTCTTATGTAATATGTAGGTGCATAACTTAATGCATAAATAACATGAGTCTTTGTTTTTCAAATGGGTAAGCTTGCACATTCATTTTCATGTTCTTTGCATAAACAACATCAGTCCTGAACTCAAGCAACAGATAAGAGACAGCAGAAGCTACCTATGTTTACGGCGCTGGCATCACTTCATTTGTTTCGTATTATAAGCTCTTCATATGCTGTCTTGGTTCCGTCTCAAAAAAGAAAGAACTATTCATTCTTTAATCTTACTTTTCAACATTCTTCAGAACTCCACCCCTAGCTATTAAGCTTCTCATTTTCAAAATTTGTACTCATATCACGCAATAGTTAACTCGTTCACAACACAATATCACACTCTCCATTTCTAAACATACAACATCATTCTGCCCTTTATCTTTCACCGTTTTTGCAACTCATCTCTAGAATCTGTACCACAGCATGTGAGAGATTGTCGGACATTATCAAGTTTCAGAAAAAAAAAAAAAAAAACCTAAAACTACCCTTCTACAATTCGGATTCCTTTCAATTATAAACTCTTTTTTCTGCCGCAGGTTTAAAAAATACTATTTTTTTCTTCATTACCTTAGTTTTCAGATTAATTCTGTGGCCGGGAGGAAAAAAGGTCTTAAGTCAATTTTTTATGCAAATGAGATTTTTATATATTCTGAAAGCGGAAACAATCTGCTAAAACGGCTAAAGTCAAATAAGACTCCTGACTGGATTTATAGAGCGTTACCAAATGTCCTAAGCACTTTTTGAATCGAATACACACAGAATAAAGGACTAAAGAATATTTAATACTTCATTCCTTACAAACCATCACATGTTTACTTTCCATGTCTAACTTGTATTTTAGCCATTTTATCACATACTGATGCCCTTTCCTTTTAAAACTTTAAGCACCAGGGTAAACAGTCCTGTAATTGTTTAAGACCCATTTTGCATTCCTAATAATTAACATTTCTAATTTATTTTGACATGAAAAATGTGTTATGCTTAATAGTCCCTTCTACTCAGTTTGGCTTCTAGTCTTAAAAGGGCTTAAGTGCGGCTATTTTTGGAAATAATCAAGAAAATTGTTAAATGAGCAGCATTACCTATTTTAGAAGAAATGTAAACAAATAATATCCAGGAAAAACCTCTTAATTAAAAAACTCTATAATTGACACCAATTTAAATCTTTCTACTGCTTTCCTCAAAAGTATAAAATTTTTACTGAAGACTTTTTCCTCCCGGCCACAGAATTTATCATTATAGTTTTCTATTATGGTTTTTATTTAAATTTATTTTTTTATAATTTTATTATTTTCCAGGTGTTGCATTCTTCCTCATGTTTTTCTGCTTAACTGTAGTTATATTCAGATATCAGTAATGGAAAAAATGTTGTATAAACAGATTTTATACACTCGTGGAAATTATAGCCTTTGGTTTCGCCCCGGGCTCTAAAATTTTACTGTTTTATAAGTTACTATAAATTGCTATTAATAGTAAAGATTCATAAATTGATTTTAAGTAACAATAACAACTATATTTAAATATTAATGTTGTGAGTACGAAGACGAGATGGACAAATATTTATCCAGCGTTTTGGTCTTACGGCAGACAAGTGCCGTTCCAAAATACTTCAGTCACAATGATAGGTTATGCAGAGAGAACCGTAAGTAATGTCATTAATTTCAGGGTGTTATTGTTTGAGATATTCCAAACAAAAAAGTTTAATACAATCTTGCTCGTTTTTGCTTTCTATTCGAGAGAAAAATTGTTTTATACGAAATAATCCATAGCGTCTTTTGGCAAAGCCATTGATTTAATTCCCAATATGCTCAGTCAATTTAAGGGAGCCCCTTGCTCTAGAATATGCCATTAGGAAAGTTCAGGATAACACAGAGGGTTTGGAATTGAACGGGTTACATCAGCTTCTTGTCTATGCGGATGACGTGAATATGTTAGGAGAAAATCCACAAACGATTAGGGAAAACACGGAAATTCTACTTGAAGAAAGTAAAGGGATAGGTTTGGAAGTAAATCCCGAATAGACTAAGTATATGATTATGTCTCGTGACCAGAATATTGTACGAAATAGAACTATAAAAATTGGAGACATCCTTCCAAGAGGTGGAAAAATTCACATATCTTGGAGCAGCAGTAACAAATATAAATGACACTCGGGAGGAAATTTAACACAGAATAAATATGGGAAATGCCTGCTATTATTCGGTTCAGAAGCTTTTGTCATCTAGTCTGCTGTCAAAAATCTGAAAGTTAGAATTTATAAAACAATTATACTACCGGTCGTTCTGTATGGTTGTGAAACTTGGACTCTCACTTTGAGACAGGAACAGAGATTAAGGGTGTTTGAGAACAAGGTTCTTAGAAAAATATCTGGGGCTAAGAGGGATGAAGTTACAGGAGAATGGAGAAAGTTACGTAACACAGGACTGCACGCATTGTATTCTTTACCTGACATAATCAGGAACATTAAATCGAGACGTTTGAGATGGGCAGGGTATGTAGCACGTATGGGCGAATCCAGAAATGCATATAGAGTGTTAGTTGGGAGGCCGGAGGGAAAAAAAAACCTTTGAGGAAACCGAGACGTAGATGGGAAGATAATATTAAAATGGATTTGAGGGAGGTGGGATATGATGGTAGAGACTGGATTAATCTTGCTCAGGATAGGGACCAATGGCGGGCTTATGTGAGGGCGGCAATGAACCTCCGGGTTCCTTAAAAGCCAGTGAGTGAGTAAGTAAGTAAGTAAGTATTATTATTATTATTATTATTATTATTATTATTACTAATACTATAAATCATTATTATTACTTCTTTCAAGAACCGGTAAAACATATGAAGATAGACTGTGTGAACACTTCGTAATGTGCGAAAATAAAGTGTGTACCAAAAATTAGTTTAATTTCAATTCCAAAATTTAAATTAGCAAGAATACCGCTGTAAGTTTGATTTGTTAAAGAAAACTGAAATGAGGAATAAAAATATATGCCTTTCCACCAATGGATTTTATTTCTTACGTAATACTGTGCGAAGGCTAGCTAAATTTACAGACTTAACTAAGCATTTAAGCAAATGAATATATTATGACAGTCACGAAAAAACTTTCCTTCCATAGGTGTGTGTCTTCAGGCATAAAAAGTAGTATTTGAATTACCGTACTATTAAATTAATTTAGGGTGCATTGAAGTTGGAATACTGGAATACTTACAGTTTGGTTCATCTCTGTGTGTTCTATTGTTCCAGACTAGTTGATAATATCGTCAGATCCACACTATCAATAGAATAGGCCAATAGATTATGAAAATTAACTAGACACTTTCTAACTTATTTGTCACAGAGCTATTTAACACATTGCTTATTTATTTCTGTCCACTGAACTAAAGCCCGTTATCACAATTTCCTTGCTTGTTTCTAAGTAACAGGAGATAGTTAATCCAGTAGTTGAACAGCTTGCACCAAACTGGACTTAGAATCGCATCGCAAGGTGTGATGTTGCTATTACTGATAATAGAGAGCTAACGAACGACGCAAACAGCGAGTTCACCCGCCAGGCGCCAGCCACAATCGAACTTCCTTCACAAATAATACTGGATAACGAAACTCAACCGATGTCCGTCTCGGAAACGAAATGTAACCTCCTTTGTTTACCTTTATTGTTAAATTCGACAATAATGATAAAATACTGGACTGCAAGCGATTTATGACTTACAGCAGGGATGAGACGATATTAGCTCTCAGTCACGGTAGAAGAGCTCGACCTTGATCACGAGCGCATAGCGCATCCACTACATAGCATCGTAACGTAGACAACAGGGATGTACAGTACATGCACATGCAGCGAATAAAGGCAGCAATTATTACTAAATTTCTGGCTATGTCAGGTCATGGTAAATTTGGAGCTTATTTTGAACGATTCAAAATTAAGACTGGAGAAGAATCGATGTGCTCGTGTGGAGATATTCAGTCGGTTGAACATCTACTGTTTGAATGTCCTATATTTTACATGCAAAGACAATACCTTACTGTCCATGCTCTAAACTGTAAAATAACCTATGAGCAACCAATATGCAATGTTTTTCAAAAGCACTGTTGCTACAAACGTTTCGTCAAATTCATACATCTTATATATTCAAGGTTATAATTTCATCTTTATCATCATGATAATCCAAAACATGTATTAGACTAGATGGTCTGTTAAGGTCTCACGTCAGTCCAACTCTTAGCAGGGCGACCAACAAATTTTCTTTCACGAGGAGCGTACTGCAGGATTTGTTTCGGTATCAGTGTTCTATCCATCCTTTTGAAATGATTAACATATTGTAATATTGATTCGACTTTGAGTTATTTCAGGATATCATTATTTCTTTCGTGGTTCCATTTTGTGCCTCATGAAGTCCATCTCGGCAGCGATTAAAACTGTCGGGCAAGAGTTCTTTTTTAACTGCGATTCGTGTATAACTCTAAATAAATGATGGTTTTAAAATTGTATTTATTATGCATTATGTTTTTATAAATTTGGTAAATTTATTTTGTATATCAAAGTCATGTGTAAGTGATAATGAATGTCCAAGGTATTTAATATTGTTCATCCTTTCCAGTTATCTGTTACTGACGTACATCTTGCTGTGTGTATATATATATATATATATATATATATATATATATATGTATCTGTGTGTGAGTGTATGTATGTATGTATGTATGTATGCATGTGTATATTTATAAATATATGTCTACATGTTGTTATATTATGTCTACAAATGTACATATTTTAGCGAAATGTCTTAATATGATCTACAAGTTCAACATGTCTATTCATGTTAAATTCTCTAGGTATTTCGATTATAATTTCAAGCCTTCAATCAAATTAATATTTATTCACCGTATGTATCTATATGTTATGTCTCTACATACGTAAGTATGCATGTATGTATGTATGTATGTATGTATGTATGTATGTATGTATGTATGTATGCATGTATGTATGTGTGTATGTGTGTATTCTATATGTTATGTCTCTACATACGTAAGTAAGCATGTATGTATGTATGTATGTATGCATGTATGTATGTATGTATGTATGTATGTATGTATGTATGTATGTATGTATGTATGTATGTATATTAGCTAAGTGTCATAATATTATCTATAAGTGCAACATGCTATTCATGTAAAATTCTCTATGTTTTTCGACTGTAATTTCAAGACATTAATCTAATTAATTTATATATGTTACACTCTTACAAGTGTATATTTATTGTATGGTAGTCTGTAAGTTTCAATTTGTTATGATTAGTTTAAAAATATAACCCTAATATACTATATGTAAAATAGGGTTTATAAATATGGAATAAATACTACTACTACTACTACTAATAGGGCTAATTACTAAGTTATTTAATATACATGTACATATATAAACAAATCGGAAAGGGAAGGGATTTTTAGGAACAAAAAGAGAAATAGGAAAAGTTAATTGTATGTAAACCATTTTCTTGTTAAAAGCAATTGTTTATTATGTAAATATTTCACTTCATTGGTTAGGAGAACCTAATAGGGTCTACCTGCTTGACGTGTGTGATCTCTAAGCACTTTTGAGTATTTGTTGAAAAAATAATAATGGCAATATTGATTGAAATAGAGTATATTGATTGTGTGATTGTGAAAATGTAGTTCTTACTTACCAGTCGTGATTATGTAATGAGTTTTCTTAGAGCGATTTGTGAGATGCACGTAACACGAAAAAATAAATTGATTAAATTAAGATATTGAGACCAATCGTAATTTTTGGGGTCAATCGTTTAAGGGGATATGCTTGACTTTTAAAACTTCCACAATTTCGGCCAAAATTTGTGAAATTTAAACTATGTAAACAGATCTATAATAATATCATCTGTACAAAATTTGGTGCAATTAGGTCTAATAGTTTTGAAATTATATTTTTAAGTATATTTTATATTGACGTTACTAAAAAAGCTCTTTACATCAAAGTTTTCAAAATGTTTAGTTCATATTTGCTCAAAATCCTGAAAATAGTTATTGGGATAAAAGTGAATTAGCATTTCGAGCTTAGTAATAGTATAAGTTAAAGTGCAATCAAAGATAAAATATTATTTCTAAATTAAAGAAACACGTGGTCTAATAAAAGTAAATATCCAGAAACAAGCAACAAATAAAACAACAACAATACATTTAAAATAAAGAAATAAAAGGAATCTAGATACAATCTACTGACCCAAATGTAAATTAATTTACCTTCGATGTCAATTCCGAAATGAATTTATTTCTCTCTTCTCCTGAATAATGCCTATATTTTTTCATGTTGCGTCTCATAATGCCGTTCTATGTTGCTTATTTTTTGCAAATGATATTTTTTTTTTACACAACAAACACTGGACTTCATCACCATGTTCGAAGCATAAATATTGTATCTTCCACTCTTCCTTGAAAGCTTTAAGCGCTTCCGTTCCGTCATGATGCGCTGTGTTCTAAGACCTGTACATCCTTTAACAATGTTTACAGGTAAAAGAGCTCCGCGCGCGTGCAGCGGGCATAAAAGAGCTCTCGCTCGCAATTATTAGTCACCATCGCAAGACTGACTTACAGTATAGAGTAATAACACTAATCTGCGATGAAATTCCTGCCTCCAAAGTTTTAATGTTTTTAGGGTATTTTTAGCATGCTGAAATCAAATTCAAAGCCAAGAAGTTCCGATCACGTACCATTTTTTTGTTATTTCAATTTTCTTATAATATATTACGACAATTTATAGCGTAATTATTTAAACTGTAATACTTTAACATATGTAGGTTTAGTATGTTAGGACATGAAAACAAAATGTATTCAACATATTTTTAAGCTGTTTATATTGAAAACCAAGGACACTGGATGTTTCTTAGCAGATAGGGATGCAAGCACATAAGGAAGTTCGGGCGAAATAACGTGCAGCCTTGTCATTATTTTTATTTGTGAAAGATAGAAATGTCAGCCACTCCTTGGTGAGAGACTGAACTCAACTCGTCTAGTTTCTCTCACATTTCATTAGTCTGCGTTTCATCTGGAAACGAAACGAAATCTGTTTGAAGCTTTATTGTGGAGTAGAATGTTGAAAGTTTTTAGTTCAGTAAGAAAGTATTTAATATGTTGCATCGAGGATGTCTAAATAATCCAGACCACTTTTGTTATGTAACTTATGTAGGATTTGCTAAGCAGAGGTGTATTATTACAGATTTTGTGAAAAAGTCATACCATGCCTATTTTGGAATCAAACTTGGAGACCAAAGTAAAGCTTGGGCACCACATAAAGTATGTAGAGTATGCACTGAAGAACTTCGTCATTTGATGAATTGAAGAAGACCGTTGCTATCTTTTGGAATACCTATGGTTTGGAGAGAGCAGTCGAACCACAGTAATGACTGCTACTTCTGTTCGTGTGATGTGAAGGGGTACGATTCTAAACATAAAAATCAAATTGTGTATTCAGTTGTTCGGTCAGTCATTTTACTTGTGCCTAATGTACCAATCCCTGTGTGACCAGAAAATCTTAAACAAACTTTGTACTGACAACGTGAAATAGGTTTTAAATACTTTTTCTCCAAAGATGATAATCTTGTATATTGCAGTAATGTGAAAGAATTTATGCTAAAACTTGGACTTCCAAACTATGACCTAAGTGAATGGAGACTGTTCATTGATGCTTCCAAGCGAAGTTTAAAGGATTTCCTCCTTCATAACGGAAACATTTTTGATTCAGTGCCCGTTGCCTATTCAGTGATCCTCAAAAAATCATACACAAATTTGCAACTGCTGTTATTGCGACTAGACTATAGGAACACAACTGGCAAGTTTGTGATGATTTCAAAGTTCTTACTATTCTGCTGGGTCAACAATCTGGTTTTACCAAATTTCCATGCATTCTTTGCATGTGGGATAGTAGGGCACGAGTTGATCTTTGGACTATGAAAGACTGGCCACCTCGACAAAATTTGGAAGTCGGTTGTAAGAATGTTGTGCCCCAAAGCCTTGTGAGTTCTTCTAAAGTTGTGCTGCCATATCTCCACATCAAGCTTGGCTTAATGAAACAGCTTATAAAAGCTTTAAATAAGGAAGGAGGCTGTTTTAAGTATATATGTGAAAAATTCCCACTACTATCTGAAGCAAATTGAAAGAAGATATATATTTCATGGTCCTGACATAAGAAAACAGCATTTAAAAACAGTATGGATGAAAAGGAGAAATCAGCATGGATGTTGTTTTGTGAAGTTGTTTTAAAATTTCTTGGCAACAAGGATCCTAACTACCGAAACATTGTGGCTAACATGCTTGAAGCATACAAGGAATTTGGTTGTAAGATGAGTATCAAAATTTTCTGTTTTCTCAGCTAGATTATTTCGCCGAAATTCTAGAATTTTTCAGGATCTGCAGGAGTTCGAAAGAAGGTACCAAGGACGCGGGAGCAACAGTATGCTTGGTGATTATTGTTGGATGTTAAAGCGTGAAATACCCGAAGAGAAACATAAAAGAAAGAGGAACAGGAGGACTTTCTGAACGAAGAAGTAAGTGGTGTAATATTTTGTGTGATATATTGTGTTAATTTATACATCCAATAGTGAAGTAAACAAGACAAAACAAAGCAAAAACACTCTAGCGACATGTATGAACAACCATACACATAAAATCAGCAAGTTGTGTCTTTTAAATATTGTTTTTGAATTTGAAATAAAAAAGTGAAATGAAAACGTTTGTGATGAAATTCACGTAATTACAAAATACATTTAAAGTGATTTTGCAAACAAACCTGACGTGATAGAAGCAAACGGATTGAAAATTCGGATTCAGCACATCGACATGATATAAAATCACATTACTTAGTTTAGGCAACAAACACAAAGTTGAAATTCGCAGGGTAGTGAATTAATATCATAAATTACACTTTACAAGATCTAACAAACCTACTTGCTTATACTAATTCACTGCAAAGGACGTCTTCTCGTCTATCGCTTGTACAGCTGTCAAAAGAAAAAGTGACCGCTCTCCTGAAACAAAGTTCCCTTCGGGTATCTTCGCTATAATTCGGAGACAGGCGATGTTACATGTTGTTGGACCATGTTGTCTGATATCTACAGTTATAATTGAAGTATCTTGAGTGTTGTTCGATAGCGTAATGGTAGCGTTCAGACCTCTTATTCATGAGGTCCTGCGTTCGACTATAACCTCGTTTTTTTATATTCTTTTTTGTTCTGTTTTTGAGAGAGACAAACTATACATAATGGCTCCTTTCTATTTTACGATTATTTTAGTAATTAACATCAGGTTCATTAATATATTATGCCATGACTTTATCATTATGATATTGTGGCTGCAAATGGAAAGAAAAAAGATTTTATTCTCAATAAAAATATTTTTCGTGGCATAAACAAAACAAATTTACTGGCGTCGGCCTTAAAACATTCAAACAATTAAGCGTTCAAAAAACAAAACAAAAAGCCACAATTCAATATTTAGTCTATCTTCCTCTTATCTCGATCATCCTGCAGTCGAGTGGGCATGGAATTGACTAGTCTTTGCAAATAGCGACTGTTCTTAGACACGATATTCCAGGCATTCTGAACATACATGCATAAGTGTTCTGTCCATGGGCAGGTCTTTCATTGCAAACCCAGCAATCTCCAATCTTTCCTATTTTCTGCCTTCCCCTTAGTCTCCGCATATGATCCACATATCCTAATGTCGTCTATTATTCTTTTCAACCAGAGACCCAACCAATTCCTTTTTATGTTTCTTATCAGTTTCAGCATTATTCTTTCTTCACTCACTTTTTCAAACACAATTTTATTTCTTATTCTGTCTCTCCACTTCACACGCACCGTTCTTCTCCACATCCACATTTCAAATGCTTCAATTCGTTTCTCTTTATTTCGTCGTAATGTCCATGTTCCTTCCCCATACAATGCCACACTCCACACAAAGCACTTCACCAGTCTCTTCCTTATTCTTTTTCCAGAGGTCCGCAGAAGATCCTTCTTCTTCTATTAAAAGCTTCCTTTGTTCATGTTTGCAGTTTTTCTTGGTAAGGATAGGTCTAAATGTGGTAACATCCCGTTGCTTTCCGCACACCTCTATCTCTTTCGCATATTATTCAATTCCAGGGGGCCCAAGCGTGGATATGATGAGAGTGGATTTGACTAATTGGGCCCTCCGGACTTCACCGAAAGTCACGGCAAGGGTTAAATATTAATTCTATCAGGATGTTTGACCCGATCAGAGACCGGGAAATCTCAATTAGCCTTTGCCCCCAGCATCCTGGACTAGCTTCTACGAATCATCAGAAAATCTTAGAGTGTGATTGGGCCAATTTTTCCGAACATGTTTCCACACTTTTGCCCTCGTAGCTCAGCGGACGAACGTCGGAATTTAGATGTCAACGTCTCAGGTTCAATTCCTCGTTACTCCTTTTCATTTTATTGTGGTTCAAGATAGTATAATGTAATAATACAAAAAGAAAAACTAATAGCAGTATTATGCAACTGGATTTTTCCAAACCTAATATTTTTTTATTTTTTTATTTTATTGGGTTATTTTACGACGCTGTATCAACATCTAGGTTATTTAGCATCTGAATGATATGAAGGTGATAATGCCGGTGAAATAAGTCCGGGGTCCAGCACCGAAAGTTACCCAGCATTTGCTCGTATTGGGTTGAGGAAAAACCTCGGAAAAAACTCAACCAGGTAACTTGCCCCAACCGGGATTCGAACCCGGGCCACCTGGTTTCACGGCCAGACGCGCTGACCGTTACTCCACAGGTGTGGACAACCTAATATTAAATTTATGTTATTTATATCACTAAAGAACGATTACAATATAAATAACTTGAATATTATTTATACAGTATCATTAAAGAACGATAACAGAATATAAATGATAAATATCGGTTTGTTTAATTAATATAAGATATTATATAATACGTATTTAATTATCTAAATAAAATAACCTATTTTACAAAGAAAGATGTTTATTTGTGTTATAATAATTACCTACATAAAATACAGATGATTTATATTGCGAAAGAACAATAACAACATAAATAACTTGAATATTATTTTATAATGCTAATGAAGGAAAACAGAATATAAATGATGACTTGAATATTATTTATATCACTAAAGAACGATAACAATATAAAAAACGTGAATATTATTCATATTGGAATTTCACAGATTTATTACAGTTGTATTTAAGAAATTGTAGAAGAATAGTAATTAGTAACAGTGTCCTATTTATTCTTCTTGGAGCCAAATTTGTAACTTTTAAAGTGTGGTTACTATGTTGAAGTGTATGTGTTGCAACGGATGCTTGATTTGTTATGTATGTGAGTCAGTTATGGAATGCTTGATGTCGTCGCAATGTCATAATTATAGTTTGATTGTGTTTGTGTGACTATTGTGTATTAATTTATGATTATGGTACGGAAAGCTGCATATTTGTGTTATAGAAGTGTTACGTATGTGTGTTGTTAATGTTTTTGTATGTTTCAAATTGATACCGTATATTTGTTTTGCAATCGCAATGCCTAATTTACGGATTGTTTATGTTTTGTTTACATCGCGTAAGCTAGTTTAATTTTCTTTTCTATTTATCTTTATGCTCATCTTTTTTTGTGTATGAAACTATAGTCCTAACATACATATGTAAAATAGGGCTAACCACCATTGGAGATACAATAATAATAATAATTGTTGTTCATATCGTTATAAAACGATAACAGAATACAAATGATGACTTGAATTTTATTCATATCTATAAAGAACGATAACAAAATATAAATAACGTGATATCCATAAATAACGATAACTGAATATAAATGATAATTTGAATAGCATTTAAATCGCTAAAGAACGATTAAAAAATAAAATGAAAACTTGAAGAAGGCCCGAACCCACAACCTTTGAATCATTAAACAAGCACTCTACCGCTGGCCTACGAGGCGCAGACATGGAACACTTTCATTGTTCCGGAACTGCTTGTACAAGCACATGCATCGTGTAACATCGCCGCGACCCGAAGTGGACTTTGAAAATATTCGCTGTTCACGAGTGCGGCCACTTTTTTTTTGACAGCTGTACATTATTAATGAGCAGACTGCGGCCTAGAGTAACCGATTTGCGAGACTGAAGTTTGGAACGCACGGAATATACATGATGTCATAACCCGTGGGGTGGGATGGCACTGTAAGAGTACAGTTGGTTTCGTAAGAAATTACATTATCGCCTTTCTAATTCTGCTTGGCGTGAGTCTTTGCAATCACCATATGTACTTGAGATCCTGTCAGTAAACAAGTACATTTTATTTATTTATTTGATTATTTATACATGCATATTTTTGTTAGTGTTAATTTCGCTGTTTTATAATTATAACTAGCTTATTGAGGAACATGTCGAAAATTAAGAGCACTAAGCGTTCCCTTCAGAACGAACTTATAGAGATGTTCGCAAAGTAATATTTTCTTATTAAAGGGAAAAAAAAAACACTGAATCTGTATGTATTTATTTACACTGCAAGTGGGCAAGCACCCGGTGGCAGTGGTATATACAATATTAACAATACACAGTTAAAATGATAAGCAATACACAATAAATTTACAATACACAATACAATTATACAATACACAATACAATGTTATACACAATACAATAAGAATACACAATACAATTTAACACAATAATAATAAAACATAAAATAAAACACCTAATTTTACAACACAACCTACATAATTATGTATAGGTCCTACATAAGTTTCAATAGTCTTTCACTTTACTCTCATCTCATTCCCTGTAGTGGCACTATGACGCATTTCACTGACACTTTAGCACACATTTCACTGACACTTTAGCACACATTTCACTGACACTATAGAACACATTTCATTGACGCTATATATTATCACTCATCGGAACTATTCACTGCACTGTAAAATCATAACTTCACTGACTCACCTCGCTTCACTGATACAACAGTTCAAATAAGTCAAATAATTGCATTCTTATGCCTACTTATAAACAGAACTACATTTAAACTAAAAATTCTAGTCTAAGGCCCTCTTACACGCTATTTTTAAATAATTTACAATTCAAACCAAGGAAGTAAACTCGTCAGGCTAGATAAATACATGTCACCTTAAAAATTAAATGTTGAATGTCACCTTAATTTTAATTTTCACTTTATACACAACTCTTTAAATTATTCTTGAATCTCCTTAAGGAAGGACAGCCCTCAAAGACCGCTGCAGGTAGGTCATTCCAATCATTTATAGTTCTATTTAAAAATGAGAATTTACCTACATCCGTTTTCTGTTTCCTACATTTGATATTAAAATCATGATCGTTCCTACCATAGTACGTTGGCTTTTCTAACCGAGCCGTTATGTCTACCCATGCTTTCTGACCTAGATGTGCTCTATACAATGATGTTATTCTAGTTTTCCTACGTCTGTTTTCCAAAGTTTCCCATTTAAGTTCTTTTATCGTATCGTTCCCATCTTCTCTTTTACCTTTAACAAATTTAGCTGCCCTATACTGGATTCTTTCTAAGGAATTTATCTGATATATTCTATAGGGATCCCAACACGTAGTTCCGTATTCCATTAACGGTCGCACTAATGTTAGATATGAATCTTGCAAATTATTAAAAAAGTGTTAGGACAGATAGAACTCGACTGTTTCAAAAGCAGTGTAATAGCAAAAGATACATCAAAAGTATTTAATTATACAGTCAAAATTGGTCTTCAACATCAAAACCAGACATAAAACATAAAAAAGGATATCATCAAGATTTGTGTATATGCTGGTACATGCCAATAGGCCTATCCCTTTCAACAATATTTCAAATAGTTTCTTGAAAAAAGCTGCGAATGTACCTTGCAATTCGGTGCATTGAATATTGTGAGGAAATGTATTTTATGTAAGTACTGTATATATTTTTTTTTTCTTTTCTGCTCACACTACAAATTATTATTTTATATTGTTAAAACTTGTATAGTACAGGGACATCATTTTATTTTTACTAACATTTTTAATATTAACCTGGCTATACCTTTAGAGAACCAGAAATACAGTTTTCTACCCCCCTTCCACGACTGTAGTTCGATGATACTGGCGTAAAACACAAACAAATCACTCTACTAAGTATGGGAGGGAAGAAAAGTAGTTTATCCATTTACGTAAACTAGGAAATATCGCGATTTTGAGTTCGATAATTTTCATTAGGTTTTTGTTTAATCAAAATACAGTACTGTATTAAGAATAAGTACTGTCTACAGCACATTAGAGTACAATATAGAGAAAGAAGTTAAATTGAACAATAATCATAATATGAATATTTAATTTAATTTAATAATTTATTTAATCTGACAGGATTAAGGCCATAAGGCCTTCTCTGCCATCCTACCAGATAGCACATATAAATACAAAAAAGAAATACAAACACTGATGAAAATGATACAAATTAAGTTAAAGCCCTATAGAGGGTCAACAGAGTCAAAAGTACATTATAGTGCTCTCATCGAGCTAATACAACGAAAAGAAAGAAAACAGAGATAGCAATGATGATATTGATAACTGACAATAATAATAATAATAATAATAATAATAATAATAATAATAATAATAATAATAGTAGCAATAATAATAATAATAATAATAATAATAATAATAAATACATTACATATTAATTTTCAATTTTACAACAGCATAGTTACAATATTTACTATATGTCATGGGTTAAGGTGAAGTTGCGCAACCTGACATGTGTTCAACAAACAATTCCACGAACTAGAATGTGATTTTTTAATTTAAATTTGAATTTTGATATTGTCCGACAGTCTCTGGCGTGGTCAGGGAGAGATAAAAACACTTTTGAAAATGGTGGCCGTTCATTTCGATACAGGCTTCAGTTCTTTTGTGGATATTATCGCACTATAGACTATTGTACCTAATTCCAATTATCAGTTTCGACCTTCGTACTAGTAACTCATGTTGAAATAATTCTGTACCTACTCTATAAAAGAGTACCTTATGTACTGTGAATTCAATCTTCACTTCTGCCCGACCCGCACAGATAAAATTACTCAGACATGCTATCTACTGTCCGTCCAAGTGGTTTTGTCGCAGGGTCGTAGAAAGGGGGAGAAATCACGTGACATTTAATTACTTAACGAGGCCCTTTAATTTAAGTTATTTTAAACAGTTGTGTAACATTACGTAAACGTCCAATTCCCAACAGAAATTAATGTTTTCAGAAAAGAGCTAAGACAGCCCAGCTTTTACAGAGGGGCGCAGCAGAAGCGGGTGGGGGAAATCGGGATACGACGTAGGTAAACGGACGACAGTACCTGTGCGAAAATATGATTCAATATTGAAAGCTCTTTCGTCACTGGAAAAGGCGAACATATTTCTGGAACGTACTGTACTCACTAACTCAGTGCTGTTTACTATATGCGGCCTTCATTCTGTGTGAAGGACAGTTGGAACTTCATTAGTAGAAGGTATGGGAGTGAAGTACATTCAGAAACTCAGGTACAATAAAAATTGAAATAAAAATAAAATGATGTCCCTGTATAATGTAAATTGAAACATGTAATGTACTCAATTATTTTTTGTACTATAAATGCACTGTATCCTATTATATTTGTAAACGTGAACATTTGTTTTGTCTACTACTATTTTATGTATACATGTGTAGGGAAGGAGTAACTGCACTCTTCATCTCCCATTCCCCTCGATCTACACAAGACAGTGGTCAGTGCGTTCGTAACTTAATGCACCGCAGTCTGCTCATGAGTGATTACTAGACTGCGGGCTTGGGATACCTTTACGGCGGCAATAGTTTGATGCACAACGAAGCTTAGACATGTGACGTCACTCTCGTAGGTACATTCTGTTAAGACCGCAAAATGACGTGTCAGCCGTCCCGTTGCGCGCTGTAGGAACCGAGCATAAGCCAGCAGAGTACTGTGCGCAGTCATAGTGAACAGTTGTCTGACGTTAGTGTTGAGGTTGTTTGTCACAGTGTTTACGTGTACAGTAGAGCGTCTTGTTTAGGCACAGTGAAAACGTAAACAAAGTGCAGGTAACGTGTGGGGAGGTCGAGCTGTACGATGAACACGAGGGATGCACAAGGTTTTAGTTGCAATTAATTATATTAATTAACATTATATTTTGCAAAAACACACAAAATAAAAGAACAAAAATTGCATAACATTATCATATACACATTTTAACAAACAAAGAATTGTAATGTTGAAATAATTCAACATAAATCAAATTTTGCTACTAAGTCTATATCATGTTGTTTGAAGCAGCATTTTTACAGTCATGAATTTCATTCTCTGTATGACTAACATGCTATCACCATCTTCTATACTGTATCTGAATAAATTTAACTATGAGAAGGGATAACTATTATGTTTAGGAAATAGTGTTCTCACTTCAGACCAATATACAATACTGTAGTTTTGTTAACTCGGTCACAGAAGACGATGATAGTATGTTAGTCATGCAGAGAATGAAATTTATGACCTTAAAAATGCTGCTTCAAACAACATGATATAGACTTAGTAGCAAAATTTGATTTGTTATATTGAATTATTTCAACATTACAAATTGCTTGTTTGTTAAAATGTGTGTACGATAAGGTCATGCAATTTGTGTTCTTTTGTTTTGTGTGTTTTTGAAAAATATAATTTCAATTCGCCATAAATGTTGTAACTAAAACCTTATGCATCCCTCGTGTTCATCGTAGGCTCGTCCTCTCCCATACGTTACCTGCACTTTGTTTACGTTTTCACTGTGCCTAAACGAGACGCTCTACTGTATTCGGTAACGTGTACAAGTGCAATGTCGAAGCACCATTCGCATTATTCGCATTCACCATTGACATTCTGTGATGCTGAACGGTCGTTCTCAAAATATAAAAACTGTTAGAGTGATCGCAGCAGGACGTTTCAGTTCGCAAATCTTCGGATGTATTTCGTTGTTCATTGTAATGCCAGGAGCAAAACCGAAGATGACGGAACCTTGCATGTATAATGTATGTATTCATGTACAGGGACATCATTTTATTTTCACTTCAATTTTTATTGTACCTGAGTTTTTTAATGTACTTCACTCCCACCCCTTCTACTAATGAAGTTCCAACTCCACACAGAACCAAGACCGCAGATAGTAAGCAGTACTGAGTTACTGAGTATAGTACGTTCCAGAAATATGTTCGCGTTTTCCAGTGACGAAAGAGCTTTCAATATTGAATCATATTTTCGCACAGGTACTGTCCGTTTGCCTACGTCGCATCCCGATTTCCCCCACCTGCTTCTGCTCGCCCCTCTGTAAAAGCTGGGCTGTCTTAGCTCTTTTCTGAAAACATTAATTTCCCTTAAGAATTGGACGTTTACGTAATATTATACACCTGTTTAATTTAACTTAAATAAAAGGGCCTCGTTAAGTAATTAACTGTCACGTGATTTCTCCCCCTTTCTACAATCCTGCGGCATAACCACTTGGACGGACAGTAGATAGCATGTCTGAGTAATTTTATATTTTAGGGTCGGGCAGAAGTGAAGATTGAATTTACAGTACGTAGAGTAGGTATAGAATTATTTCAACATGAGTTACTAGTACGAAGGACGAAACTGGCAATTGGAATTAGATGCAATAGTCTATAGTGCGATAATATGCACAAAAGAACTGAAGCCTGTATCGAAATGAACGGCCACCATTTTCAAAATTGTGTTTAAATATTCATATTATGATTGTTTTTCAATTTAACTTCTTTCTCTATATTGTACGCTAATGTGCTGTAGACAGTATACACTGCATAATGAATACGTTGGCATGGATAACTCACTTCGTGAGTAAAAACACTTATTCTTAATACAGTACTGTACTTTGATTAAAGAAAAACCTAATGAAAATTATCAAACTCAAAATCGCGATATTTCCTAGTTTACGTAAATGGATGAACTATTTTTCTTCCTTCCTATACCTAGTAGAGTGATTTGTGTTTTACGTCAGTATCATCGAACTCCAGTCTTGGAGGGGGGAGCAAGCGGTGTTTCCGGTTCTCTAAAGGTATAGAAAGGTTAATATTAAAAATGTTAGTAAAAATTAAATGAAATAAAATTTAACTTAAAAAAAAGGGCCTCGTTAAGTAATTAACTGTCACGTGATTTCCTCCCTTTCTACAATCCTGCGGCATAACCACTTGGACGGACAGTAGATAGCATGTCTGAGTAATTTTATATTTTCGGGTCGGGCAGAAGTGAAGATTGAATTTACAGTACGTAGAGTAGGTACAGAATTATTTCAACATGAGTTACTAGTACGAAGGACGAAACTGGCAATTGGAATTAGATGCAATAGTCTATAGTGCGATAATATGCACAAAAGAACTGAAGCCTGTATCGAAATGAACGGCCACCATTTTCAAAATTGTGTTTAAATATTCATATTATGATTGTTTTTCAATTTAACTTCTTTCTCTATATTGTACGCTAATGTGCTGTAGACAGTATACACTGCATAATGAATACGTTGGCATGGATAACTCACTTCGTGAGTAAAAACACTTATTCTTAATACAGTACTGTACTTTGATTAAAGAAAAACCTAATGAAAATTATCAAACTCAAAATCGCGATATTTCCTAGTTTACGTAAATGGATGAACTATTTTTCTTCCTTCCTATACCTAGTAGAGTGATTTGTGTTTTACGTCAGTATCATCGAACTCCAGTCTTGGAGGGGGGAGCAAGCGGTGTTTCCGGTTCTCTAAAGGTATAGAAAGGTTAATATTAAAAATGTTAGTAAAAATTAAATGAAATAAAATTTAACTTAAAAAAAAGGGCCTCGTTAAGTAATTAACTGTCACGTGATTTCCTCCCTTTCTACAATCCTGCGGCATAACCACTTGGACGGACAGTAGATAGCATGTCTGAGTAATTTTATATTTTCGGGTCGGGCAGAAGTGAAGATTGAATTTACAGTACGTAGAGTAGGTACAGAATTATTTCAACATGAGTTACTAGTACGAAGGACGAAACTGGCAATTGGAATTAGATGCAATAGTCTATAGTGCGATAATATGCACAAAAGAACTGAAGCCTGTATCGAAATGAACGGCCACCATTTTCAAAATTGTGTTTAAATATTCATATTATGATTGTTTTTCAATTTAACTTCTTTCTCTATATTGTACGCTAATGTGCTGTAGACAGTATACACTGCATAATGAATACGTTGGCATGGATAACTCACTTCGTGAGTAAAAACACTTATTCTTAATACAGTACTGTACTTTGATTAAAGAAAAACCTAATGAAAATTATCAAACTCAAAATCGCGATATTTCCTAGTTTACGTAAATGGATGAACTATTTTTCTTCCTTCCTATACCTAGTAGAGTGATTTGTGTTTTACGTCAGTATCATCGAACTCCAGTCTTGGAGGGGGGAGCAAGCGGTGTTTCCGGTTCTCTAAAGGTATAGAAAGGTTAATATTAAAAATGTTAGTAAAAATTAAATGAAATAAAATTTAACTTAAAAAAAAGGGCCTCGTTAAGTAATTAACTGTCACGTGATTTCCTCCCTTTCTACAATCCTGCGGCATAACCACTTGGACGGACAGTAGGTAGCATGTCTGAGTAATTTTATATTTTCGGGTCGGGCAGAAGTGAAGATTGAATTTACAGTACGTAGAGTAGGTACAGAATTATTTCAACATGAGTTACTAGTACGAAGGACGAAACTGGCAATTGGAATTAGATGCAATAGTCTATAGTGCGATAATATGCACAAAAGAACTGAAGCCTGTATCGAAATGAACGGCCACCATTTTCAAAATTGTGTTTAAATATTCATATTATGATTGTTTTTCAATTTAACTTCTTTCTCTATATTGTACGCTAATGTGCTGTAGACAGTATACACTGCATAATGAATACGTTGGCATGGATAACTCACTTCGTGAGTAAAAACACTTATTCTTAATACAGTACTGTACTTTGATTAAAGAAAAACCTAATGAAAATTATCAAACTCAAAATCGCGATATTTCCTAGTTTACGTAAATGGATGAACTATTTTTCTTCCTTCCTATACCTAGTAGAGTGATTTGTGTTTTACGTCAGTATCATCGAACTCCAGTCTTGGAGGGGGGAGCAAGCGGTGTTTCCGGTTCTCTAAAGGTATAGGAAGGTTAATATTAAAAATGTTAGTAAAAATTAAATGAAATAAAATTTAACTTAAAAAAAAGGGCCTCGTTAAGTAATTAACTGTCACGTGATTTCCTCCCTTTCTACAATCCTGCGGCATAACCACTTGGACGGACAGTAGGTAGCATGTCTGAGTAATTTTATATTTTCGGGTCGGGCAGAAGTGAAGATTGAATTTACAGTACGTAGAGTAGGTACAGAATTATTTCAACATGAGTTACTAGTACGAAGGACGAAACTGGCAATTGGAATTAGATGCAATAGTCTATAGTGCGATAATATGCACAAAAGAACTGAAGCCTGTATCGAAATGAACGGCCACCATTTTCAAAATTGTGTTTAAATATTCATATTATGATTGTTTTTCAATTTAACTTCTTTCTCTATATTGTACGCTAATGTGCTGTAGACAGTATACACTGCATAATGAATACGTTGGCATGGATAACTCACTTCGTGAGTAAAAACACTTATTCTTAATACAGTACTGTACTTTGATTAAAGAAAAACCTAATGAAAATTATCAAACTCAAAATCGCGATATTTCCTAGTTTACGTAAATGGATGAACTATTTTTCTTCCTTCCTATACCTAGTAGAGTGATTTGTGTTTTACGTCAGTATCATCGAACTCCAGTCTTGGAGGGGGGAGCAAGCGGTGTTTCCGGTTCTCTAAAGGTATAGAAAGGTTAATATTAAAAATGTTAGTAAAAATTAAATGATGTCCCTGTAATTTATTTTCAATATATAACCAGACTGTACTACCTTTGTTTATGTCCGCAGTGTGTGTCCAGTGCCGAGTGTGTAAAAGCTATAGTCAGTGCTTGCGTACATTGATTGCTAAAGTACCCCGGTTCCACCCTCTAGTGATTACTAATAATCAGCGAGTATGGGTCAACTCCAGCTACTCTGGTATCTTCTCTCTTTGGTTGAAATCGTCCCATGAAACTAGGCGTTACATTATGGCACCGCAGTTACAATGAAAGAAGTGAAGGTGTGAGCAGAGTATGAAGATTCACACTACATTCCATTTGTTGTTAACATGTTTTACTGCTTGATAACGTGACATTTTACCCCACACGCTTCCTAGACTTCTAATGCTCTATCGGAGAGCTTTTAATACTGTTTTTTAAAGACCAGCTAATGTTCCAAAAATTCTTGGTGTTCGAGGAGCTTATTGATCCCAACACTAATGAAATACACGGTATACTTTTATTTAGGGAGCGGGTGAAAAAAGACACCAAGAACGTAGAGCATAATATCCCTACTTCTACTAATGCAGATTGCATGGATAGGTAGAAGCTAGTGACATGTTTAAAATGTATATCACGTTAAAAAGAGATTTTCTTAAAAATAAATAATATAGTATATATTTTTACAATCTCATGTTGCTATTCTATGTAAATTTGTATCTATTTAAACTGTTAAATTTATAAAAGAAGCCTGATATCTCTCAATGTTGGGATTGTAAAGAATCAACTATCACCATAGAAGAATGCAAAAGTTAGTAGTAGTTAGGCCATAAACAAATGTAATTCGTGTGACTACGCCAAATAGTTCCACCTGTCCTTGCTATGTGTATGAGGCCGCCGAAGTTGAGAATAAAAAATTTGTAATGCCACGCGAACTCTCTCAGTAATATCTCGGCATCGAGAGCAGCTACAGATCTGTGCGACCACTCGTTTGATTTGTAATCGCGAGTTCTGAAATATTATAGTGGTAATAGACACATACGGTACACTTTGAGTAGGTCACAGGAAAATGTACTGTGAAGTGAGACTAATTTCGGAATGTCGGAATGTTAAGAGAAAATGGATTGCATGTCATTCATTAATTACTTCTCTTAACATGCCATACTCTCCACTTCAATCAGAAACAGAAATAAGACATAGCTAACTGTACTTTCATTTCCAAAACTTAGTGATGTGTTCCACTTCGCGGTGTCTCCCTAATGTACTCGTAGTGCAGAATTTCTACTACTTTACTGTTTAAGAAAAGCTTTCCTCATTACAGGGACATATGCCTCGCACTGTACTTTCATAGGAAAACATAATAACAAACTTTTCGATGTGGACGATATCCAAGCTTCCCACAGTGATTTTTGTTCTTCATTAGCTCTCTCATTTTTTATCAACAGTAATCTCACTAGACGTTTTGATTTATCTAGAGAAAATCAAAACTCGAGTGGGATTTAATTGACTATTACACGATTAGAAGAAAGTATATAAAGATTAGAAGTAACGAAGCACTCCAATACAATAAAATATTAATTGACTTACGAAAATACAACTGTCTTCAAATGTATTATTGTACCATCTCAACATTACAAATATTACGCTAGATGCATGCTAGATGGCAGTAGTGTCTTTATACAGACACTGTAATGATTACTATTCAATAAATCTTAATATTAAACAATCTCTGATACGTGACTATCCATAATATCATATAGCAGAAATTCTTTTTATCCTCTCAGAGCAGAAGCTATAACATAACCTAACAAATATACACAAGTGTTAGAAAAGTTTTAATTAACGACGATGACATAAAAAATAAACATGAATAATTTTAAAAGGAATAATTATTGAAGGTACAATTTTCAAATTTGAATGTGGTTGGTGGTTCAATTGATGTTATATTGGACGTGTGCGTAATAGAAGTGGAACTCGTTGATTTAGGCCTACATAGTGTATTCAACTTATTCAGAATTTCCGAATGAATAATTTTAAAAGGAATAATTATTGAATGTACAATTTTCAAATTTGAATGTCGTTGGTGGTTCAATTTATGTTATATTGGACGTGTGCATAATAGAAGTGGAACTCGTTGATTTAGGCCTACATGGTGTATTCAACTTATTCAGCATTTCCGAATGGTGCTCTTCATTTATTTGTAAATCGAATTTCAGAACATGCATAGGTATGATCAATGATTTTTATTAATTCTTGTTCTTGAATGCCAATGCGAGTCATATTTGAAACTGCTGTGCATCGACTGGAGTGGTTTGTAATTTTATATATATTTTTGACGTCCAGACCAGCGCAGTTTCAAATGTTGGCAAACAAAGAAACAAATGCTAGGGACGCGATAAAATTAAACAAATGCTAGGAACGCGATAAAATTTAACAAATGCTAGGGACGCATAAAATTGTGCGATAAGCAGCCATGATTGGTTGAAATACGTCCTTTCGTACCGTTTTATTGGTCAAAAGTAGTATGACGTAGTAATCTCACTAGAGGTTTTGATTTTATCGATAAATCTGCGAGTGGAACACGATTAGAAGAAAGTATATAAAGATTAGAAGTAACAAAGTACTCGAATACAATAAAATATTAATTGGCTTACGAAAATAAAACGGTCTTCAAATGTATTAATGTACCATCTCAACATTAAGCTAGATGGCAGTAGTGTTTTATGATTATGTTTTCTTGTCATCAATTGTGCCAACTATGGAATCTTCATTGAAGTCTGTAGACGGTTACTAGTCATGAAGGCTTTGTTGATTCAGTTTCATTTTTATTAAAACATTTGCATTCCACTTCAATCATTCGGACCCCAGTAATCAACGTCACTTGACAGCTGTTTAATAAATATTGGTATTAAACAATGTCTGATACGTGACTATCCATAATATCATATAGCAGAACCTAAATAATATAAACAAATATTAGAAAATTTTAATTAGAGATGGTGAAATAAACAAGAACCGTTTTAATTAACGATGATGAAATAAAACATAAACACGAATAATTTTAAAAGAAACAATTATTGAAAGTATAATTTTCAAATTTCAATGTTTTAGTGGTTGGTGGTTCAGTTGATGTTATATTGGACGTGTACGTAAAAGAAGTGAACTTGTTGATGTACATGGTGTATCCCTCAACTTATTCAGGATTTCCGAATGGTGCTCTTCATATATGACCAGCGATCTTCATTAATTCTTGTTCTTGAATGCCAATGCGAGTCATATTTGAAAGTGCTGTGCATCGACTGGATTGGTTTGTAATGTTCTGTTTTTTGACGTCCAAACCAGTGCAGTTCGAAATGTTGGCAAACAAAGAAACAAATGATAGGGTAGTGATAAAAATAAGCAAATGCTAGGGACGCGATAAAATTGTGCGATAAGCAGCCATGATTGGTTGAAATACGTCCTTTCGTACCGTTTTATTGGTCAAAAGTAGTATGACGTAGTAAAAGTGTAATAGTCCATTGAAAACTCCTCTTTCATTTTCGAGTCACTAATAGGAGGAAATTTTTCCTGGATACGTTTAAATGCTTCAGTTTCATGATTCATCCCTTTAACAAAATTCTTTATTAACCCTTGCTTAATGTGTGAAGAGGGTAAAATTGCTTTACTTTGAGGTACAAGGGTTTGATGTATAATATTTTTCTTCGTTTTATTTTATAATGCTTATCTCGAGCGCGACTGCCCCATTCGCACAGAAAGCAGCAAAATTTTGTGTAGCCTAATTGCATTCCAAGAAGCAATGCCACAATCTTCAAATCGGCACATATAAAGCATTCGTACTTTGAATATTACATTTATAGCACACTTTAAAGAAATACACGTCTTACACAGAATACTAACAACACGGAAATCTCCTGGTAAACTGAAGCGATTTAATACGGCGAACCTGTTTCTCCCCCTCCAAACGTAACCGAGATGGGCAATAAAACAATTTCCGCTTCTAGAAGCCGTTTTGACAAGGTGGTCTATTGCAAAATATAAACTACAGTAATGTCATTAAAGCTCACAGTGAAAAAAGTGCAAATCTCAAGTAATATCAGGTAAACTCAAGCGAATTCATACTGCGAACCTGTTTCCCCCTCTCCAAATAGACTCGTAAAAGGGCAATACAATAATTTCCGTTTCTACAAAAGCTTCTAACATGGTGGCCTACTTAAACTAATATTGTTTTGACATAATGGATCGTCACAATTGTAAAACAAAGTAGTTACACACGAAACACGGTGATTTTTTTAAAGAGAATGCATATAAAATGAATTATATTGTGCACCTCGAAAACCCGAATTGATGGAACATTTTGCTCTTTATTTTTTAATTCAGGAGATCGAAATTAGTAAGAATTTGTTAGTTTTATGTCTGGAGCAAAATGACTGTTGACGAGTGTTGTAATCAAAGCTCGGAACTTGGGGACTTGTGTCTTTGAACGTGGCTAAGCGACCGGACTTCAATGTCAACAAACTCCCGCTTCCAGCACAGAGGTACTGTCAGGTCTGCTATAAAAGTGGTTCCTGGCTGGAACAACATAATGATAATATTATGGTAGGTTGAAACAGTAATTTTATAGCATATATATAAACATGCAAAATACATCAAATTTACAGTTCTGCTCTGTACATTTTATTACAGTGTATGACTGCATACATTCGAAGATTTTCGAACCCATAAATTCTTCGTCTGTTAGTTAAACATGATTAGAAACGAAATAAACTTATTTCCACGTCACATGAAGTGACGGAAGCAAACTTAATTTTTTTTATTTGATTTATTTTAACTAGCTACCTAGTGAGTACAAATTACATTTATAAAATAAAAATGTTTCTAGCCACTACCGTAAGAGCCAGGCTCGTTTACGGTGTGGTCTTAGTCAATAATATAACATAAAATTTACAAGGACAGTTTACTAAATGCAGTAAGTAACTTAATTGAAACCAATAAATATAACACAAGAGCAAGAGTAAAGAAGAGGGAGAAAAAGAGAGAAAAATACACATTTAATATAAATTGACAATCGGACAGAAGCCAGTGATATTCAATAAAAATATAAATATAGTCGACAGAAATAAAAGTTTCAATTTTAAAAAAATTTCAAATTTGGAAAATGGTTTGAAATTTTATTATAAAGTCTTGGGCCGAAATAAAATACTGAATATTTTCACTGTCACTGTTTCCTGTTCGATTTTCAGCAGATCTCGTATCTGAGAAAGATAAGTATATCCTAAATTTTTCTCGCAAATAGTTTTCAATTAGTGTATCACTACTAGGGAAGGTCCCTCTACGACTTGATCCATGGCTATGGACAAATTCTCCATCAATTTAAAGGACTGCAATGTCTTTCAATGAATGCCCGTTTCCAGCTCTAGTTTATGTGTGGCACAACTTACAAAATATAAACTCTGCATTAGAAGAAAATAATGTATCTCCTCAGAATTCCTCCACGAAATTCTGTACCTAAAATTTAAGAAATGTATTTTCAAACTTCCATAACACCCATTCGAATAACACGTATTTTCTCATTCCTCAGACAGACCATTTACCTGTAATTCTCTTAATGTCATTGGCTTCGACATGACACAGTTTCTTCGTTCGTCTTCTTGCCATTCGATGTGACCACTTTCTTAGTACATACGACTGTCCCTGAGCACTAGCAGCTTGAGCTTTGTGTACGCTGTACCTGTAATCTTACTCAAGCGCACGACATACAAGTCCCCAAGTTCCGAGCTTTGGTTATAATTACTTTTAACACGCTACCTGTAATATGGAATTCTAACATTATCGGGAACTGATAAAAACCTCCTTTTACTTAAATCTATCAAAAAATATTTATTGCTGATATTATCCTTCACACACTTAGGCCTGATACCAATTTCCAGCTTATCTTCGAGTGATAAGGACTACGTCACTTACATGGAAAGGAGCAGGATGTTCACTGCCCTCTACTCGAGCTTGACCTTGCCAAACCGAGCGAACTCTGGACTGGAGTAAGCTTCATTAGTAGACGTGACGTGATGTTCAGGCAGATGCTTGTTATTATTAAGAAATTTATTGTTGAGGGATTCATTTGAAGTTTACACGTTGTTTCGGCATTCAGGACTTCAACAATGCGTCATTAATTTTAACATAGAATGTCATGAACAAAATGAAGGTTTTTTTTTTTTATAAAAACAGCTCTTGTCAAAAAAAGTTAATTTTTCAGGAGACTTAAAAAACTTTCTACAGTCTACATACACTGCAGTATAAACGAGATATTTAGGACAATGATTCTACAGGTTATGTGACATAATGTAACATGAAATTCGCATTAATTAACGCTTAAATATGACTATTATAAATTAATGAAGATGGGCATGTGTGACAAGGGTCGTTTTTGGTTGAAAATTTAAAAATATAGATTAAGATATTCTTCATGCTGAAAAAATTAATTTATTACAAAATTCAAATATTATAGCACTACGGTAATAAATGTAGGTAAGACTTTATTTTATGTATTTTTTTTAACAAAATAAACATTAATTTTTTACGAAATTCAAATATTACACCACTATAGCAATAAATATTGGTAATATTTTATGTATTCATGAACAAAACAAACATTAATTTATTACAAAACTCAAATATCACAGCACTTACAGTAATAAACATTGGTAATATTTCATTTTAGGTATTTATGAACAAAACAAACATTTGAATAATTTCGAGGGAAAAATTGTTCCGGAGCCGGGTATCGAACCCGGGACCTTTGGTTTAACGTACAATTTTTCCCTCGAAATTATTCAAATCAACTTTACAGGGAGTTATACCTGAAATCTTGATTTGCAAAACAAACATTGTCATATTTTACAGAATTAATTCACTGTAATATTACAACAACTAATATTTCACTCTTGTTTCAAAACGAGTAATAGTCCTATCCAGTACCATTAAATTTTAGAATCTATAATTGTCTTCCCTACTGCTGTTGTCTGAATTATCAATGTCTACGTCACCATTATTGTTAGCCCTTCTTCTTGTCCAAGAGTTTCAAAACATTGACGACTGCTTGGTTTTAGCAAACCATAAAGTTTTCTCAAATCCTTTATTTTAGAATAATTTATTTTTGCAAGTGCATTATGCATTTGACGAAAAGAGAGCTCTTGAGAAATTGCTGACCTATTACGTATATTAATAAAATTGTGAGGATTTTAGGTAGATAGGGTTTCAGAGGAGATATCTCTGATGGAGTAATGTGACTGCCGAGGTTTAAAAGAACTAATATGATTCATGATAAGTAGCTCAATTTCGTCTGGTACAAACTTAGGTCGGTTTTGATGTTTAGCTCTAAAATCTCTAGGTGAAATCTATGCATTCATCAATGATGCTTGTATAGTACGGAGACGCCCTCGTGTTATTTCATGGAAGCCCATGAAGACATCCACACCTGTGGAGTTACGGTTTGCGCATCTGGCCGCGAAACCAGGTGGCCCGGGTTCGATTCCCGATCGGGGCAAGTTACTTGGTTGAGGTCTTTTCCGGGGTTTTCCCTCAACCCAATATGAGCAAATGCTGGGTAACTTTCGGTGCTGGACTCCGGACTTATTTCACCGACATGATCACCTTCATCTCATTCAGACGCCAAATAACCTAAGATGTTGATAAAGCGTCGTAAAATAACCTACTTAAAAATCCATGAAGGCATTTCGACATACTGGAACTTCCCCCTGTATGCAAACGTTGTGATCTCTGCTGCTGAAGGGTTGATATTAAGCTTACGGGAACGTCTCTGTTTCATATCTTGTAAAGTAATCATCCCCGATAAATAAGAATTTTGAAAATCTTTCGGTTCTAATGTGTAGAAATTATGAAATAATGCCTCTCGATTTTCCTCGTATACTGTCTCGAAGCAATGATATCTCTTGCATCTAGAAAAAAATGTTCCATCTTACTGATTATAATACAATGATATAATTATTAATAATAATATTTCATATCAATTATTTCATTATGCTTTACATTTTAATAATTAAGTAATAAACACTTGCTTGTTAAAGTTTATATTACAGAAATTTACTGCTTACCTATAATAAACGCCAATACTTTTTCTTTCCACATGCTTCTCAACATGGTTCGTGTGTTCTTCCTCCGTATTTTTAATCTTTTTATAATATTTTGCTTCTTCTCCAACTTCTTTATATTCTACAGCGGAAAACTAGCATCCTCTTGTCTAGAAGCCATTATTCAATATTACAAACAAATCACTACCAATTACAGGAAGTAATAGACACATCCTGAAAACTGCATTGTTGTGTATTTGAAAGTAATACTGGATTGAAGTAATCTAAACAATCAATTAGAATGCAGCCAAAATTCGAATGAAAATAACCCATGTCAATTGACATGGTCAGTTTTAGTCGAAACCACGAATGACATGGGTTATTTTTTATAGAACCACCGTATCTTTGACAAGCCCTCACGCTTGACATGGCCTGATTTTCATGTAGGCCTAAATGATATATCCAGGCGGTAGAAGTCGTCTTCATCTATTGTATAACATAGAAATCTCATTTTCGAAAAAAAGTGACAAGGGCTGTTTTTATAAAAAAAAACTCAAATAGTACCGTACGAAAGAAACAATACAAGTCCAGACATAATTAATGGAAATAAACTGAAATAAGAGCGAAATAATTAATAGGCCTACATTTCACTGGAAAAAGCAACATTAACCAAGGGCATTGCCGGTGTAGTGAGAAGAGTTAAGCAATTAAAACAAAACTTATTCTCTTTCCTATCTCTTCCCCATGTTAAAGGAAATTGAGAACGTATTAATACTCGTATTTATCTGGGGTACAAGCTTCATGTCTGATTTCTTAGACACATTGTGAGAATTTCTTCAGAATGACACTCCTTAAATACTGCAAACAGCATTGATCCATATTAGTCTTGGATCCTACCTAGATAATCTTATTTGTGATGCAAAGTAATAGGACAGTTCTTTATTTTATGTTTTTCAAACTCTTCATTTTAGTTTTAATATAAAATGACAAGTTTAAGCTATGCATAAATTCGTATATCTATTTTATTAAATTTAAAATTATTTATTTTACTTAAACAAAATACATAAACTAACGACCAATACATTCCCTACAATCATTTATGTATGTATGTATGTATGTATGTATGTATGTATGTATGTATGTATGTATGTATGTATGTATGTATGTATGTATGTATGTATGTATGTATGTATTTATTTACACTGCAAGTGGGCTTGCACCCGGTGGCAGTGGTATACACAATATAAACAATACACAATAAAGAAATGATAAGCAATATTTACAATACACAATACAATTATACAATACACAATAGGCCTACAATTTTATACACAATACAATAAGAATACACAATATAATTTAACACAATAATAATAAAACATAAATAAAATACCTAATTTTACATTACAACCTACATTATTATGTACAGGCCCGACATAAGTTTCAATAGTCTTTCACTTTACTCTCATCTCACTCACTGTAGTGGCACTATGACGCATTTCACTGACACTATAGAACGTATTTCATTGACGCTATAAATTATCACTCATCGGAACTATTCACTGCACTGTAAAACCATAACTTCACTGACTCACATCGCTTCACTGATACAACAGTTCAAATAAGTCAAATAATTACACCCTTATGCATACTGTACTTATAAACAGAACTACATTTAAACTAAACATTTCTAGTCTAAGACAGACTTACACGCTATTTTTAAATAATTTACAATTCAAACCAAGGGAGTAACTCGTCAGTCTAAATAAATACATGTCACCTTAAAAATTAAATGTTAAATGTCGCCTTAATTTTAATTTGCACTTTATACACAACTTTTTAAATTATTCTTGAATCTCCTTAAACTAATTAGTTAATTTACTCATTTATGTGTTTATTATATGTTTATTTACTTACTTATTACGTATTGATTCATTCATTCATTTATTTTTATTTATTTATTTACTTCATATTTATTTATTTATTTACTTATTTAGCTATTCTTTCATTCATTTATTTTATTTATCCATTTATTCATTCACTCATTCATTCACGTATTTCTTTATTCATTCATTCATTCACATTCATTCATTCCTCCGTTCGTCAATTAGACTAATTAATTAATTTACTTATTTATTTGTTTATAATTTATTTATCTACTTATTTAATTCTTATTGATTGATTTATTAATTTATTTTTATTTATTTATTTATTTACTTACTTATTTACTATTTACTTATTCACTTACCCACTGCCTTAGTCCTTACTCATTTATTTGATATATTAATTTAATTACTTAATTGAAATATCTTAATAGTTCTTGAGTAACAAAATTGAAGTTAAAGTCCTTCAACGAAATTATAAATTCAAGGGCAGAAATCAACGCCTGGTGATCCCACTCTTTACCAGGATCAGGAATTTTCTCGAATAATGAGATTAGTTGGTCGCGATTGCTGATAATCGTGAATTGAAATTCCAGCACGTGAATTGGCAATCTCTTCCTGACTTCCTCATAGACCGCACGAATCTCTTCGGCGATTTTGGATAAAAAGGCCACCAATCGTTCAAAGCTAAGAAAAATACTCTGTAGTCTTTGATATTATAAGCCGACTGTGATAAGACTAACATCAGTTTGTGGGCAAAACAGTGGATGAATATAGCATTAGAATACGATGCTCTTACTATTGCTGGAAGACCATTCAAGTGGCCCGAAAAAACCGCCACACCGTTATAGCTTTGCTATCATACACGCATTTGATGGCTGGAGAGGACTGCATAGTGTGGTGGATGTGGGACCGGCTTAGCCAGGCAGCACAGTCGTCATGTAACTCATTCCATCTCGGGTGCACAATAAGGCTATTTGAGCTCAAGAGCGTAGGGATGATCCACGTCATGCCCGATAAGCAGCTCTATAGCTAAGTTATCTGTTTTTGTTATAAAATATGTTCAGAATGAGTGTGTAAAATTATATTAAGTGTTGATGTACAACGAATTAATATTGGATGAAAATAAAACCGTTTCGATATCCAGAGATCTGCCGTACTGTATACAACTGGTTATGAATTTAAGCTCTCGACTGTACTTACCAAACTTACTTACTTACTTACTTACTTACTGGCTTTTAAGGAATGCGGAGGTTCATTGTCGCCCTCACATAAGCCCGCCATTGGTCCCTATCCTGAGCAAGATTAATCCAGTCTCTGCCATCATATCCCACCTCCCTCAAAAACCATTTTAATATTATCTTCCCATCTACGTCTCGGCCTCTCCAAAGATCTTTTCCCCTCTGGTCTCCCAACTAACACTCTATATGCATTTCTGGATTCGCTCATGCATGCTACATGCCCTGCCCATCTCAAACGTCTGGATTTAATGTTCCTAATTATGTCAGGTGAAGGATACAATGCGTGCAGCTCTGCGTTGTGTAACTTTCTTCATTCTCCTGTAACTTCATCCCTTTTAGCCCAAATATTTTCCTAAGAGCCTTATTCTCAAAAACCCTCAATCTGTTCCTATCTCAAAGTGAGAGTCCAAGTTTCACAACCATACAGAGTAACCGGTAATATAACTGTTTTATAATTTCTAACTTTCAGCTTTTTTGATAGCAGACTAGATGACAAAAGCTTCTCAACCGAATAATAACAGGCATTTCCCATATTTATTCTGCGTTTAATTTCCTCCCGAGTGTCATTTATATTTGTTACTGTTGCTCCAAGATATCTGAATTTTTCCACCTCTTCGAAGTATAAATCTCCAACTTTTATAGTTCCATTTCGTACAATATTCTGATCACGAGACATAATCATATATCTAGTCTTTTCGGGATTTACTTCCAACCCTATCTCTTTTCTTGCTTCAAGTAAAATTTCCGCGTTTTCCCTAATCGTTTGTGGATTTTCTCCTAACATATTCACGTCATCAGCATAGACAAAAAGCTGATGTAACCTGTTCAATTCCAAACCCTCTTTGTTATCCTCAACTATCCTAATGGCATATTCTAGAGCGAAGTTAAAAAGTAAAGTTGATAGTGCATCTCCTTGCTTTAGCCCGTAGTGAATTGGAAAAGCATCAGATAGAAACTGGCCTATACGGACTCTGCTGTAAGTTTCACTAAGACACAAATGAAAACTGAATAAAATTGAGGATTGTCAGTTATCTATGATATGATTAGTATAAAGGAAAACTGTTTCCTAAGAAATATCTTACTGGTGCAATTCAGTCCGACGAAGATGCTTCGATATCTTGTTTCTGGTCCGTCGTTACCTGGAAATTGCTTTCTGTGATCCAGCGACTGATCTATCGACTGATAGATGGGAGTGGCGTACGTAGAATTTTGACAAGAGGGGATCATTATTAAAATAATTATTTACAATTTATATTATCGGTATTTTAAATTTTGTGCATTATTATTATTATTAATATTATTATTATTAATATTATTATTATTATTATTATTATTATTATAATTATTATTATTATTATTATTATTATTAGCTGAGTATTCTCAGGTGGATCAGAAACTAGTTCCGGAAAGAACAACCACGAAAACTTCATGGGGGAAATTTTACTTGACGAGATTCTAATATTGAGTGTTGAGGAAAATCCTCACGTTTTCTTAGATAAAAAGTTATTTAGGCTATAATTTATTATGCAAATAGTCATACATTTCACTACTTAGCATTTCACAGACACCATTCGAATCACCCTGTCCGTTAAGAGAAATTATAAATAATTATACTGTACGTTTTCTCATTAAGATTATTCCACACGTGACTGAAAAACGTGCAGGATGAACTTAAGTAATTTCAGAGAGCTACTCTTTGAGATATTTCAAACAAAATACATTAATACAACTTTGATCCTTTTTTACTTCCTTTCCGACATAAAAAATATTGTCCTTTGGCAAAAACATTCATTTAATTCCCAATATCCCCATTGTCAGACAATTTAAGAGAACAGTGTATTATGATAATAAATGAAGGACAAAACCAAAATCCAGTCCATCAGGTGTGCAGATATTTCATCCCAACAAATGTAACATTGTGAAATACATTTGCAGAACGAAAAGTTGCATTTGCTCTGATCAGACAGCTGGGGAGGAGAGTAAAACAATACTGGGTGTTCAGTTCAAAGTGTATCATGGCTCGCTGTATGCTGTCATGTGGCTAGCCGATGAGCCTAGAGAATTCAATCTTCCTACACTTTCGCAGCTCAGGTGTATAACCTATGAGGTAGAAAATTTGCCTAGCAAGTACGGCGTTCATTCTGAAGAGTACGTACCGATACGTACGGTAACGCCGGTAGTGGCAGGAATGTGAACTGTTTGGAAAAACGTACTGTCGGGATATGGGGAGAGGGTTAAGACTATTACTTACGCATTTGTTGACATTAACTTCGACGGTCAACATGGACACGAAGCATTTGATTTGTGTTGTGGAATGTTACCGTACGCAACCGATGATAACAAATACCCTGCGTACGACTTGCCGGCGCAAAACACAGTTCGAAAGAGGTTATGGTAACACACAGACCGTAAAGACCGCCATCTGTTGCTACGACGTTCAAGTTATACCGTACACGTTCTCAAGTTCAGATTGAAGTGCGCCTTAAATAATAGGCAACTTCTCTAACATATAAGCTGAAACTCGCTTCAAATCGGTGACCCAACAACAGTGACGTCATGACACATTTTCAAATGAACACCCAGTAGAGGCAGGAGGTTAGAAGTTAAATGGAGACTAATGAGTACTAATATGGTGGATGGAAAAGAATAGCGAGTGGACTCTAGATAACCGGGAAAGGAAAACAAAACAAAAACGTCAGTAAGTAGCATGCAGTATTACTGATACGAAAAAAGTGGTTTTAGTTATACTGTCTCTCTCAGTACAGCGACAAGTCCTAGGTCCAGGCCTGTGACGTAATTATTACTAGTGGCCACCGATCTATTCGAAAATACCTAGCCCACGTTCAGTTTCCACGGTAAAGAACATTTAGAGTTGAAAACGGCGTTAAATACCACCACCACCACCACCACCACCACCACCACCACTGTTATTGCTGTGTCTGTGTAGGGCTGGGGACGGAGCGGTTCGGTCCGGAGCAGTTACTGTGACGTCATTACTCGGTTGAATTATTTCCTTATCCCCAAGGCGGGCTGAAAGGCCTCTAGTATTATAGAGGAGTTCATTCTATTATAATATAATAGACATTTTAATTCCTATGTATTTGTATGTAGGTGTTCAATACTCGTCTAGCTATAAAACAGCAATCAGTAGACTTCGTTGAATTGCCACACGCAGCATGCAATCAGGTTGCCGATGTACGGTAGTATACAGGAGGTGAGCGACCTCCCGGTCTCGTAGTAGCAGCAGTTCATGTTAAGAGTTGTGACCGGTCCAAATAGATAGAGCTGCTACAGCTAATGTACACCTATGTAAGCACTTGTTTTTGCATTACTGTGGTTGGAATAGTCAAAGCTTAACATTTGTTCAGTGTAGACAAGAATTCAATCTAACATAGTATAATGAGAGTGTTGCTGTTCCAAACAATTACTCCTGGAATAACCTTACCCCCGCAGCCAGTCTTGACTCGTTGGGGAACGTGGTTGAATTCTGTTATTATGCAGAACATAACGGCAAAATAATGGAGGTAATTCATGCATTGGATAGCACAGACAGTTCCGCTGTTGCAGCTGTAAAATCATTGCTTTCTCAACAGCTATTGAAAGATATTCTGTCATTGATTCTAATTTTAAAATCGTGTCCAAAAGCATCATCCTGTTAGAATCGTCTAAACTACAACTCTCAGAAGCCCTTCATATAGTGGATTAAAAGTATCACAAACCATTATCTAAAATAACAATTCACTAATTTCAGAAAAAGTAAAATGTAAGTTGAGAAACATTATTGCTAAAAATTCTGCCTATTCACAACTTCGTATTATAAAGTAGTGACTTTCCGTTCTTCAAATATGCACGTATTACATCGTGTGATGTTGAACGTACATTTTCCCAATCTAAAAACTGTTTAAGTGACCATCGGAGGAGGTTACTTTGCAGTCGCTCAAAATGTACGTAACTCTTTACTGTAATGTAGGCCTACATATTCAAGGAGTATGTATCTTACATTAAATTTTAAGAATTAATATATCTCACTACAAAATAATTGTCTATTTACATGTTTAGACATTTCCTACTTCAATGATCATTCATTATATTTCTTGAATGCAGGATACAGGTTTTATTGTAACCGCAGTATACTGCTCAGTGTTTACATCAGAGACACGCCCCCTTCTCATACAGTCTATACCGCGTGCACAATAAGCCTTGCGAATCTCGTGGCAATTCCACAAAGTCTAGCAATCACATTTCTTAACTATTCGCATAAAAGAAGGAAATAATAATATCGCAAGGATAGAAGATGTGTAAACGTTCGCATCTTTTATTGTATCGGTATTTGAACGCACTCGCAGGTTGGAAAATAATTTGTCCTGCAGCAGATAATATTTAAATACAACAGTACCTACGTTATTGTCTGCTACAATTAAGTAAAACACGAGAACCCTGTTTCAACGTTTGAACTGACCGGTAACGGCTACGGTTAACCGAGTAATTTCGGTGCTCCGCTGCTAAGCACATAAACCGATAGAACCGAGTAACTCAAACGGATCTACTCGCTCCGTCCCCAGCTCTATGTCTGTGAATCATGGAACATCTCTGTGCCCTGCCTCCTTCACAATAGCCACAGTCGGTCCTGGAATTCTTTGCACAAGACGTCAGGAATAGTCGAAGTCTGAAAGTTTTAAATTTCTGCTGCTGAAAAACAGTACCTCTGAATAAAACTAGTGCCTTGTGAAATAAAAGATATAAATTATAATTTCCTTTATTTCCATTCAATAATCTCTGCTTATATTTCTATATTAATTCCACAGAACACACTTCAGGGTGTTTAATTTCATGTAATTTTACTAAAGTCTCCCCTAACTCTTTTGCACTTTTGTGTCTAATATTAATAAAATAATAATAATAATAATAATAATAATAATAATAATAATAATAATAATTCTCTATTAATTGGTACTTGCAATTGTTTATTTAGGTTAATGTTCATGTCCAGCTATTTTATGTCACTTGTTTTCATTGCCTTTATGTAATTTCGTGTGACTTATTCTTAAATAATCTCCTCATTTATGGTATTTAGTGTATAGTTTTTACGAGTTGCAGATAAGGTCTAATGGCAGGAATGTCAAAGCGCCTGTATTACGTGCTAATACCGCAAGCAATATAAATCAAGTAAGGTTCACTTCTAGCAAGATAAAGTACAATTATCTACTGTATTTAAGGAAATGTTGTGCGGGTTGCTGAGAGCACCCGGTGCTGGCGCTTAAACATCACTGCCTTATGGCGCAACTCTGAAATGGAAAATAAAGCTTAATACCACCGCCACCAGCACACTTCCTCCCACAATACTGTCCATGTTAAGCTTACAAATTATTATTGTTATTCGGTTGTATATGCCACAGAACTCTCAATAAAATTATTCAGTACACTATGCAGTTTATGCAACGTTTCATTTCCCCAAATATGAAGTATAACTTACAGAAAGAATTGGGCTATACTTTGAGAGTTTTGCGGGCTGCATACAAACTTCAGAGAAAGGTTAGTTCTGGCTTCCTGACCGTCTCAAATATCAGCTAACAATTTGTGTAATCTACTTCTGCTGTGATTTTATTTCTGCTTGAACCAGCTATATGTAAAGTACTGGGATATTTTTCGGGAGTTTAATTAACATACATGTTTCCAGGCTCACTGATAGACAATTGTTACTTCCGCCATACTGTCCGCATCAAATAACTAAAACAATTGCGTGAAGGATATGAAAATATTCCCAACTTCTGCTTTGCTTTAATTTTCAATGGACGAAGTGTACAAAGGAGTAGTTCTACTATATATTTATTATTTACTTATCAATGGAAATGGCCCATTATAAAAAATTAAAGTAATAAAAACATTAATGTATTACATAATATGTGGCAGTAATATGTTGTAGATGCATTTATCCAGTACAGTTTATATTCAAAAAGAAATAATTATTGAAACCAGCGGTGGAGTTATACGAGGCCTGTCTAAAAAGTATCCGACCTTTAATTTTCCCGCGCAAAGTAGTGATTCTAAGGCGGCGCCACTGTGCATGGTGGAAGGAGGAACCGTAATGCGCATGCTTGAATTTTTTCACCGCATTCGCTTGTGCCAGTCACTGGGTGGTGGTCGCCAAGTAAGGTGCTGTTCTAAGTGTTTGTCGGATTTAGTTTTCTCGCAAGATGACTGAACGAATTGAGCAAAGATACTGCATCAAATTTTGTCAAAAGCTTGGTGATTCTCAAAGTCAAACAATTCGTAAGATTCAGCAGGTGTTTGGGGAAGATGCGATGGGTGTAACACAAATTAAGAAGTGGTTCAACAGATTCAAAGATGGCTGCACATCAGCGGAGAGTGAGCAGCGTTGTGGCAGGCCCCAAACTGCTCGGAGTGCAGCTGTTGTTGAGAGGGTGCGAAATTTGGTGATGGCAGATCGTCGTTTGACCGTGCGGGAGATTGCCGAAGAGGTTGGAGTGAGTAAAGATTCTGCACATGCAATTTTGCGTGATGATTTGAACATGACCCGAGTGGCTGCGAAATTCGTGCCCAAGTTGTTGTCCCCGGAACAAAAAGACCTCCGTTGTGACGTTGCACAGGACCTTCTGGACACCGCCAGCACTGATCCTGGGTTTCTGGAGATGAGTCAAGGGGGGTACGGGTACGACCCAGAAACAAAAAGACAGTCGTCGCAATGGAAGCATCCTGAGTCTCCAAGGCCGAAGAAATCGTGGCAGGTGCGAAGCAAAATCAAGGTGATGCTGACTGTTTTCTTTGATGTCCGTGGAATTGTGCATCACGAATACGCACCGGAAGGACAAACGGTGACAAAGGAGTACTATCACGATGTTCTCCGGCGACTCCGTGATGCAGTTCGGCGCAAAAGACCAGATCGCGTTTTGAGAGTAGAGAAGAGATAATGCGGAACGCGACGACGGAGCTGAACATCATTCCAAAAGAAGATTTTTAGAGGTGTTTCCGGCAGTGGAAGGATCGGTGGGCTAAGTGTGTGCAAGCACAAGGGGCCTACTTTGAAGGGGATTAGGGTCCCAACCCCGTCAGGTATTTGAAATATTTTTTCTGGCTAAAGGTCGGATACTTCTTAGACAGGCCTCGTATTTTGTCCCACTGCAAACCTGACACTCTGAAGTTTAAGATCGTCCAACAGTTTATTAACTTTCAAGGTCACTTCAGCTTATGTGTTTGGAATATTTTTATGAAAATGTAAGGGCATTAAGTATATCGTTATTTTCAGTTATTTTTAGGTAATCAACATCCGTCTCTTAGTAATAACTAAATCTGAGATATTATACAAAAATTTTCCTGTTCTCGGCGTAAGAATTGCTTATCTTACGACACATTAATATTTACTATTCAAACAAGAAGATGCCTCTAAATAATATATCACCGTATGAAGTCAAAACGAGTAAAGAACTGACCTTGATTTACAATTTATGTATGAGAAGGCTGATTCAATTCTAATAGAATTTTTAATTCCTATGTATTTGTATGTCGGTATTCAATACTCGTCTAGCTATAAAACAGCAATCACATTTCTTAACTATTCGCATAAAAGAAGGAAATAATATCGCGAGGATAGAAGATGTGCACACGTTCGCATCTTTTATTGTAATGGTATTTGAACGCACTCGCAGCTTGGTTATTGTCGTGGCGACGTCATCAACAATGCTCAACACACAGGACGTGGGGATCGTTTCCCTGGAAACACTTGGGATTGCGATTTCGAAGCTTAGGATGTCGAAAATATTCCAATCCCTCAAGTTTCACTCTCAGAAACTCAAGAATGCGTTCTGGGGAGGACCTGCGGTTGTGCAAGCACCATCGCGGATTTCGTGGGGGATGCCAGATTTGGTAAGAACCGTGGGTATCGTTGGGACTGTGGGGTTGGGGGGCTACTACCTATGGAACCGTCTACCGGAGAGAAGTGATGCCTCCACGTCCCCTGATCGTGTTCCTCCGCCGTCTCCGCCTTCACAGTCACCACACGCACACTCCCGTTATTGCACACATTTTCCATACTTTTACGCACCCCCCTGCACACCAACACGCCCACCACCAGTGACACTACAGTCACCCCCCTCATCCCCACCTCCATCTTCACCAGAACCACCGCCACCCCCGCCGCCCCGCCCTATTCTCAAAAAGGGTACACGAGAAGAACAGGGCGCCGACCGTCCGCGCAAGAGGGTGACGATTGTGCTTCCTCCCGAGGTTCATGAGATACCTCGGGAGGTAGACAAGCCGTCACCCTCTATGCGGGCGGGAATGGCAGACAGACCGTCCACCCCACAACGTACAGACAGAATTCCTCCCTGGTCAAGTCGTCAAAGGCAGCAGGAAGCGAGGCGCTCCTCCCCGAGGGAGAGCGCCCCGCAGCCTGCTAGAGAGCCCAGTACGGGCAGAGTCGCCAGCCAGCAGACTCCGGGGGGCTCTCGCTCGCAGCCTGCTGGCGCGTCCAGTACGGGCAGACGCGACTTGAACCAAGGCATGACAGAGGAGCAACACGAGGCTTTGTACAGAAGATATTTGGCATCTAATCCTACTAAGGAGCAATTGGAATTCTATGAACGGGTCCTTAGAAATTACGGGACGGAGCGTAGACACAGGGACGGATTGGATTAGGGCAAAACTTGCACGGCCGCGGTCCTCGTAGGGCTCGTCGCCAAGACAATTAAGGTAAGTCGAGAATCTGCTTCATTACTATTATCATTATTCTTAGTGTTCTAGTGTGTAGGATAGGTATAGGTTATTGTAGTTATAGTTTTTGATATTTATAGTATACAATCAGTGTCTTATTTCATTCTTAATATTTATACAGCAAAAATTAAATTCCTGTTCTAATCAAATTTTATTCGTCATTATACAAAATCTGTAGTAATTTCTGGTTCACTTTCTGTCATTATCTTATCACCTTCATCTCATTCAGACGCTAAATAAAGTCATAACAAACAAAAATAGATTTTAAAAATATCTGCATATAGGTAAGGATATTTACCATCTGCATTTACGTATTAAGATTTATAAAAGTGGTGCAGTCTCATAACACGAGTAGGAATATAAAATAAATACTTCCTCAGTAAATCGACGAAAGAATAATCACAACGAAAGTACTTGTGTCAAATTTCTGAGAGTGCTGCACATAATTTGAGGGCACAGACTCATCGTGGAAATTGCAGATAGCACTTTAAAAATACCATTAAATTATGAAGCGATTAAAACAACACTAATATAAACATGCTATCACTAATAGCGAATTACTCACATACAGCGTAATCAGTATTAACAAAATAAGTCTTAGACTATGCATCGACTCACTGAGTCAAAGATTGTAAAGGAGAAAAGCCAAATAACGCCACAGGTTCTAATATCGCCTTCATACTGCAAGAACTGAGCAACTTACTACAGTGGAAGCACCAAATCACAGACCTTTCGAATTCAACAGGAACAAAAACAGGCGAACATGTCTCACAGTTGGCCACTATTAATGGCCGAAGAAAACAAAGCATGACTACGGTAGGGCCTACTTCAGAATCCAGCTGTAAGCGATTCACGAGTCGTAACCAGCAAATATGCAACACGTACCAATTACGCATGTCACATGGCAAGGTCCTTCATTGTATTAAACGTATCACATGAACAGTACAGTCTTTTCTAAAATTAATTTGCTATAGAACAATTTAATTCACTGCTCAAATTATGCATTAAATAAACAAACCGAAGTTACGTTGGAAGAAGGTACTTCCAAACATACCAGTAGTTACGCATGTTGAATGGCAAAATGAATTCCTCAGTGACAAGTTACAACTAAACAAAGTAGTCAGTAAACGCAATTCCATTATCGGCCCAGAGGGTCGCGGGACGTTAAGGCTCCAGCTATACAATCGGCATTAATGCCAGTAGGGATATCAGCCCTACGTGCCCGCCGTTCTTATCCTCAAGGAAATGTCCCTAGTACTCATTCATTTCTGATAGGGGATGAATAAAATGCAGGTGAATAGTGCGGCTGGAAGGGTTAGAGAAAATCCATGGCAACATAGCGAACTTCCGGCTTTAGCTGCCATTCGTCCTCGAACACATAGCCTCTATGTTAGGTGTAAAGCTGAGACATCTAGGACGTTTTTCGTTAAGTTACGTGCACCCAAACTATAGCATAGCAAGTACAGAAAGCAGAGAAGGTCAGTGTACAGACTCTGTACGCTAAACAATAGAGAATAAGGTGTACACTCACATGACGAATAAACTGGAGCTCAGGTCACGTCGTCAATACTGGATTGTGGAGTCTGTTGCAGTAAACACTACCTACGTTTTGATTACGTCTACAATCCTTAAATAAAGTGTAGCAATATAGACTGCAGTATCCAGCTCTGTCCATCTCATTACAATGGGTTACGGCGGTAGAGGGATTCCAGGGACCATTTCTCTGAATTTCGTAACCCGACTTGGTGCCTTAAAAATATTTATTTGACATTCGATATGAAACTGTTCACATCACTGTAGCAGGAGGAAACTTCTTTGGCCATTCGATGTAGCCCATGGGCTAGGATAACTTTCGGCTAAAGTAGCTGAAGTTCCTTATCTGCTTTTAACATGTAGCATTCGTGATGAAAATAACTACAATATGATTTTTTATTACGTCTGGCCATAAGAGGGTCATAGGCATTTGAAAAACTTTGATTCTATTTAAATGATCCACTTTCTCACGAATTTCAGAGGTTAATAAAGTTTTATTGGGTTTGTCTGGTGAAAGAATGCCCGTAACGACATTGCAACAAATCTTGCATCGGCGTCTGTGCTTCCATAGATGGAAACCTATATTTTACTATCTCCTACACTTAGTCGTATGCGAGATATAACATCATCATAGTATTTCGGTATATAGTAGATTATTTCCGTAAAGTTGATTGACTAGGGAGTTCCCTTTTCACGTATTTTCGCATAAAGTTTTAAAGTGTGTATTTTCAACATTATTTAGGCTATTGGTATATTGACACATACCATCATTTTACATAAAACGCGCAAAATCTCTTTTTGTGTGGTAGACATTGAATTCTAACTTACACGCGATTCTTATCCTCCTTCCTCAGTTAAACTGTCATCTGTGCTTTATGTTGTTTCGTATTACAATGTTGTGTTACGAATTTACGTTTCGTACCTTTAATTTCTGTGCTACATAAATTTCATATTATGATAGTTACCCCACTTACTGCGAAATTTTATGTGCCTAATTTCTCCATCACCTTGTTTACTATTGATATATTTGATTATTCAGCCATTATAAATATTATACGTTACGTAAGATAGGTAATGTAGATAGCTCTGGAGGTCTGTCCACTACACAACGTAAATGTGTTCTGTTGCCCGAGTCGCATGCCTGTACACAACCACTCCCCCACCCTTCATACTATTTACCTCCGACAAACATCGCAACATAGTTAACTTGATATCGTTCTGCAGTCCTACAAGGCTCAGCTTTAGTTAGGTGGCACAAATTGGTACCGGAAAATATGATAAAATTCAATGTAATTAAGCTGAAGATGCATTGAGTTAATAATAATTTCAATATACTCTTCAGATATTGAATTTGACACAGGCGTATCCGTACTGGCAGCTAAAATATGCTTACGATGATATCTATTAGATTCACGACCATTTTGGGCATAGGCGATAATTTCAGGGCAATATACCTCGTGATTGCGATGCGGTAGCACTCTGATATTTGTGCCAAACGAAAGATCTCGTCTAGATCTGTCCAATTTAGGCAGAAGTATTCACATAAAACCCACGGCCATCTTCCCGACATAACAAAACCGTGATTTTTTTTTAATTAAGATACAATTTTCAAGGTATTCTACAAGTCTGAGTTACGGATTGCGGATATTATATAAAGTTTTTTCTTATGTACACATTTCTATTGCTATCCGATTTTACTGGATTGGAATAATCTTTTCACTGTTTTGTTTACAACAGTATCTGTCATAAGGCCTACGTGCTCGGAGAATACATGTAGTAAAAGATGGTCGGAAAAGAAAAAAATAAGAATAATACAAGAATTGAATTTAATCAGACTTAGTTCCATATTCCTTCCCACCGCAATGCCTTAAGCTGTGATCTCACACTGTCTGAAAAACCTGATCAAGAAGTGTTATAGCACTTTCAATAGTGGTTCATATTCCTCAGAAAAGTGAGTGGAAACAGAGACATGCGTTCATAATGTTCACCAAGACGCTAAAGTCGAAGTAGGTTAACATTAGCACGTTATTTAACCACTACTCTGAAAACACAAGCAAGCAAACAAAGCTGAAATGTTAGCTTTCCAACCTCACTTCATACGATCAGGCAAATGCTCAATATAGAGGGCGATATTAAGAACCGCAGCTCTAGCTGCAAGTCTAGTCAATGACCATTATAAATAAAATACTTGAGTGTAGACCTTCCAGTTTTAAAAGCCTAGTAAAGTTATTTTTGATAGGCTTTTCCACTATTCAGAGGTTTGCCTCTTAATGCTTTTTCCTCTCAATGGAGGAGAGTACAATGAACCAGTTGTGATGTTTCTCCGACAGACAGCAGACCTGTCACGATTAACCGACGAAATAAATGAAAAATACTGACTGAAAGATAATTAATCACGCGATTAACACTGTGGCATGATTGCTAAGTATCAAAACAGTGACAATGTGCGGGTGTGTATGTGTGGACAAGCAGAAATTGGTCGCAACTAGTGAATTCTGGGAGACACAAGTAGCTCCACTTAACGTCGAACATCTTGTGTACAATGTATGTACAGTGGTTGGTTGTACAAGTTGCGACCATTATACAGCAAGTCTAGAATGACTGCTATCGTCTACGTCAAAATGGAGTCACAAGTAGCTCCACTTAACGTCGAACATGTTATGTACAATGTATGTACAGTGGTTGGTTGTACAAGTTGCGACCATTATACAGCAAGTCTAGAATGACTGCTATCGTCTACGTCAAAATGGAGTCACAAGTAGCTCCACTTAACTTCGAACATGTTACGTACAATGTATGTACAGTGGTTGGTTGCACAAGTTGCGACCATTATACAGCAAGTCTAGAATGACTGCTATCGTCTACGTCAAAATGGAGTCACAAGTAGCTCTACTTAACGTCGAACATGTTATGTACAATGTATTTACAGTGGTTGGTTGTACAAGTTGCGACCATTATACAGCAAGTCTAGAATGACTGCTATCGTCTACGTCAAAATGGAGTCACAAGTAGCTCTACTTAACGTCGAACATGTTATGTACAATGTATTTACAGTGGTTGGTTGTACAAGTTGCGACCATTATACAGCAAGTCTAGAATGACTGCTATCGTCTACGTCAAAATGGAGTCACAAGTAGCTCTACTTAACGTCGAACATGTTATGTACAATGTATTTACAGTGGTTGGTTGTACAAGTTGCGACCATTATACAGCAAGTCTAGAATGACTGCTATCGTCTACGTCAAAATGGAGTCACAAGTAGCTCTACTTAACGTCGAACATGTTATGTACAATGTATTTACAGTGGTTGGTTGTACAAGTTGCGACCATTATACAGCAAGTCTAGAATGACTGCTATCGTCTACGTCAAAATGGAGTCACAAGTAGCTCTACTTAACGTCGAACATGTTATGTACAATGTATTTACAGTGGTTGGTTGTACAAGTTGCGACCATTATACAGCAAGTCTAGAATGACTGCTATCGTCTACGTCAATATGGAGCCACAAGTAGCTCCACTTAACGTCGAACATGTTATGTACAATGTATGTACAGTGGTTGGCTGCACAAGTTGCGACCATTTTACAGCAAGTCTAGAATGACTGCTATCGTCTACGTCAAAATGGAGTCACAAGTAGCTCCACTTAACGTCGAACATGTTATGCACAAAGTATGTACAGTGGTTGGTTGTACAAGTTGCGACCATTATACAGCAAGTCTAGAAAGACTGCTATCGTCTACGTCAATATGGAGCCACAAGTAGCTCCACTTAACGTCGAACATGTTATGCACAAAGTATGTACAGTGGTTGGCTGCACAAGTTGCGACCATTTTACAGCAAGTCTAGAATGACTGCTATCGTCTACGTCAAAATGGAGTCACAAGTAGCTCCACTTAACGTCGAACATGTTATGTACAATGTATGTACAGTGGTTGGCTGCACAAGTTGCGACCATTATACAGCAAGTCTAGAATGACTGCTATCGTCTACGTCAAAATGGAGCCACAAGTAGCTTCACTTAATCATAGCAGTTGGTAAAACGTCCTAACACAAGTCATTGAAAAACCCTACGCCCACAAGTGCTATGTGCTCAAACACACCATACAGCCCGCACATGTCAAAGGCTCCCTCAAGATAACACCGCACGGTCATAGTTGGCGTTATTTGGCGACTCGTGTTATGGGACTTAGTTTTATGAAGTAGCTTACACTTAGCTAGTTGACTGCGAATAATTTGTCTGAACATAAAGTTTCTTTCTTTTCATGGTACACCGGCGCGGTGGGAGGCACATCGAGCGCCCTTCCCACCTGCAGCATCGTCGTGGAGGATGGAGGTAAAACTCCTCATGGAGATTAAGGGGAGTGGGTACAGGGGCGGGTAGGGGTGGGATTGGGTGGGTAGGGGTGGGTTGGGGTGGGGTGGGGTTGTTAGGGTTCGGGATTGGGTGAGTGTGGGGTGAATATGGCATTAGTTTTCTCAACAGTGCAAATTTTAATTTATTTTACATTGCCGGAGTTCAATGAATGTGCTTTCCAAACAGCATTTATAAGGCCCAGAATGTAACAGAACATTTTATTGTCTCCCAATGGGGGTATGGGTTTCGTAACCCGAATGGAAAGTGCAACTGACTTAACACACTTGACAGTTCCGAATGGAAGCACAGAACTCCGGCAGCAACACAGAATAAAAGAGGATTTCTATCTCAATTATTTGAAGGGATGTAAACTAAAAATCTTGACCTCAAAATAGAGTGAAAATAACGAAACTTAATCGTAATGAAACAAATTCAAATCAGTTGTAAAGTCATACATAAATTTACAGAATAACATACCACAGAATAATTTACAAAATAACCCTGATAGCAAAAATGAAAGATTCATTCATTCATATTGTCATTGTAAACATTTATCAGTATTAAATCTATGTAGCCCAGAGAATATTATACAGTGCAAAGTGTGCACAACATAGCTTAAAGTCCACACCGGACGTGAGTAATAGGGGCCAGCAGGACAATTGACTAAAAAGTGACAGAGTTGAATTCCCTCCGAGATAAGGAGAGATATCAATTGCCGAAGATTTCAAAACAACTGCTGGCAAGCCTCTTCCCGGGAACTCTGCATAAACAGAACAAGGTGATAAAGTATGCCTCAATCTCGACCAACACAACACAGAAATCATGGAGCCCTACCTCTATGCTTTCTGCAAAAATTACTTATATTGCTAGAATCGCCGAAAGTATGAGAAATAAAGATTATGAAAACGATATGCTTTCAAATATCCATGCATATCAAAGTCTGTAGGTTTATAAAATATAAAAAAACGAATGTACATATATATCGAAAATTTATATTTTCGTGCATTCATGTAAAAATAAACTGGCAGACCTATCAAAATTCCAAAATAACAGTGATTGCAGAAATGTGACAATCACCTATCCTAAATATACATTCAAGAGATCATATTAATTATGCTAAATAAAGAATATCTAATACATAAAATATTACACAGTGCAAACTGCACACTACAGAGTCCAAATCGGACCTGACTAACAGCAGTTGGTAGGGAAACTGACTGGAAGGTGGCGGAGTTCAGTTCCCTCAGAGATAAGGAGAGGAACTATCTGTGCCACAAAATGCAGCATGGCTGCTATCCGTCGAGGCTTGTTTCAGGGGTTACCGAGTTACCCAGGAACTGAATAACCAGAACAAGATGATCAATTATAGTTGAATCATCCTTTGCAAAGTAAACAAAGCATAGCGCCCTACTTCCTCTATGCTTTCTGTAAAAAAGTACTTTTGGCCCTACACGGTCACCAGAAGTAGACTAAGGAAATCTAAAACAAATAATACAAGCCATTGCGCAACTATATTACAAACTTAGATTTTCTTGCATTCAAGTTAATAATAAATCGGTATCAAAACTTCAAAATAACAGTGACTGCAAGAATGTGGCAACCACTCATCTTATACTCATCATGAATTTTATCGCAAATAATTATATTTATTATATAAAAGTTATTTAGCAGATAAAAATGAAACTGTACACAATAAAGCGAGTAGGTACAAATTGGAGTTACTAATATCAGTTGGTAGGGCAACTGACTGCAGAATGGCTGAGTTCAGTTCCTTCCGAGATGAGGAGGGAAACGAACTGTACCAAAAGATACAAAATGGCCACGTGCCGTTCAATCTCATTTCAATAATTACCTGGTTTGTCTATCCAGGAACTGAATAAGCGGAGCGAGATGATACAAGTATTGGTCAATCTTGCTGCGCACGGTACAGAGAGCATGGGGCCCTACCTCTATGCTTTCTGTAGAACAGAGTCGCCAAAAGTAAGAAATAAAAGAGAACTAAACATGCAAAATGTACCTCAAAACTATCAGTAATGCCCCTGTATTTACAAAAACGAAATACATTGGCATTAATGGATTTTTACAGTGGCATAAAATTCAAAAACTAAAATATGCAACCTTTTCTAAACATTCTCTATACAAACGAAATCAATTCATGAGGCCACTGTTAAAAGAAGGAATTATTCAGAATAACGGAACTAAAATATCACTCGCCACCACTTGAAAAAAAAAACCATAGCCATTTTCAAAAATCATAACGCCATGTGAAAAAAAAATACTATCTCAAAAAAATCATGTGAAAAAAAAAAACATTTCCAATTCCAAAATCACTTCACCATCATTAGAAAAAAAGGTCACCTTCATGAAAGCTATATCATCACTTATCACGTGAAAAAAAAATCCTCCGTCCTCCAATGCGAAAAAGATCTTCAATAAAAAATCTCATTCTCTTAAAAAAAATCTCATCTCAATATCTGCTATCAATGAGCTATTTTCATTACATCTTTTCTCAAAAATGAAATCCAAAATATTCTTCAAACAAATCTTTCTTCTACTACAACAAACAACACCAACCCAACATGTCATTTCTTCTCATATGAGAAGCAAAACTCCTTCCAAATAAAAAAAAAAATAGGTAATCAAGAGCTCGCAAGTAATAACATCAAGCAATTCGCCATTAGTGAAAATATTCCTCTGTAATTAATAAAAACTGCATCATCTATACAGAAGAGATCCAGATAAACCAAAACAATGTCTTCAATAACATATTCTTCAATGAACGAAAAATGAAAACCAAGAAGAAACCACATTAACTTTTGTCAACAAGAAAAACATTTACTGTTTACCAAGAAGAAATGCAACTGTGAAAACAAATCTTAAACCAAGAAAATATTAAGCTCCTAACCAGAAATCACAATGATACATTTTACCAAGAAACAATGCAACAAGCACTCAATCAACAATGAAGAAAGAAAGAATTTCTAAAATTGGAAATTACTGAAGCAAATAAAATAAAGTAGAAGCTGAAATATATCTACATTGTATCCGCTGAAGAAGAAATAAAATAAATTCTTATAAACAACATTACGAAACAAGACTTGAACAGTCGTCAGTCATTCTTCTGTCATTAGCAACTTCTGCGACTGCAACGAGATGCTGAGTCATCTGGCTCCAGCGATAGTCAACTTCTGCGACTGCAGCGAGGTGCTGAGTCATCTGACTCCAGCGATAGTCAACTTCTTCGACTGCAGCGAGTTGCTGAGTCATCTGACTCCAGCGGTAATCAACTTCTGCGACTGCAGCGAGGTGCTGAGTCATCTGACTCCAGCGATAATCAACTTCTTCGACTGCAGCGAGTTGCTGAGTCATCTGATTCCAGTGATAGTCAACTTCTTCAAATGCAGCGAGGTGTTGAGTCATCTGACTTCAGCGATAGTCAACTTCTACGACTGCAGCGAGGTGCTGAGTCATCTGACTCCAGCGATAGTCAACTTCTGCGACTGCAGCGAGGTGCTGAGTCATCTGACTCCAGCGATAGTCAACTTCTGCGACTGCAGCGAGGTGCTGAGTCATCTGACTCTAGCGATAGTCAACTTCTTCGGCTGCAGCGAGGTGCTGAGTCATCTGACTCCAGCGATAGTCAACTTCTTCGACTGCAGCGAGTTGCTGAGTCATCTGACTCCAGCGATAATCAACTTCTGCGACTGCAGCGAGGTGCTGAGTCATCTGACTTCAGCGATAATCAACTTCTTCGACTGCAGCGAGTTGCTGAGTCATCTGATTCCAGTGATAGTCAACTTCTTCAAATGCAGCGAGGTGTTGAGTCATCTGACTTCAGCGATAGTCAACTTCTGAGACTGCAGCGAGGTGCTGAGTCATCAGACATCATCCAAAATCAACTTGCATAACTTCAGTGACGTGGTGAGTTATTAGATTTCATCCATAGTCAATTTCTTTCGACTACAGCGAGGTGTTGAATCACAAAAATATTTTTATACATCTTGATTACACAACTTTTAACACTGTATCACTTCGGAATAAGTATTATATGACTTTCTTGTGTTAAACTGTCGTACCTGGTTTACATGTTTCGACCTATTATGGGTCATCCTCAGAACTGGTCGTTGTTGGTCTTGGCGCCCTCACAGGAAACAAATCAAGAGGCGCAAGGACCAACAACGAGCAGTTCTGAAGATGACCCATAATAGGTCGAAACATGTAGGATAGAATTTAACACAAGAAAATCATATAATCCATTTTCCAACAAAAATTTTGCCATAGGTAACTTCTACCACTGCAGGGAGGTGCTGAGTCATCAGACGTCAGACATTAACAACATCTGGAGACGGGAGAAAGGTGATGAATCATCAGACAACAGCCAGAATCTACGTCCATTGTTCTTGTTTCTCAAATCTGCAAAAATTAGTTAACTGATTGTTTGATATTCTGATCATTAGTTGTCTTGTCAGATTCATTTGGATGTCAGTATAATAAATAATGATACTACTATTTTTGTTTTTATTCTTTATAGTTGCAACATTACTATTATATATATTTAAATCAATCGGAGAAAACTGGTAAAACATTTGCTATCCAGTAATACTTTCGGTGCTTAAGGGGAGAGGATGGTATTTTTTTAACTTTTTTCCTATTTGGTGTAAAATTTTAATTGTTTGTATGTCGAGAGCTCATAGCTGTGTCAACTCAACCAAATAAAAATATTTTGAAAAAAAAAAATTATTTGGGGGCCCAAATTTGAAAAAAAAAATATATATATATCGAATGCAGGATTGTACTAAAACCGATATATCTAAACCGTTTTTAAAGATAGATTCAAACAGTTTTTTGCAATGAATTTGCAAAAGCATGTTCTACAAACTATCTGTAACAGAATTTTGATATTAGTCCCTACGTTTGTAAAATAAACAATTCAAATTTAATAACAATTTTCTGATTTCCTTTTTTGCAAACAAATGGACGTGTTTTTAAAATGAAATCAATTAACAAAATTCTGTTACAGAGAAAAGTTTCCTAATAGTCTATAAAGAATGTGTGTTCTAAATTTCATGCATGTATCTTTAATAGTTCAGAAATTATATCCATTTTTGTCTGGCAATGTAGCAAAAAAGTGAAGTTGCTGGAAACCGATAAAAGCGGGCGTGTGATTTAAAAATCGATAGCGCAGGAAGTTTAAAAATGACGTCTCAACATCCGATAAGGACACAAATACCCACAAAATGTTATGCAATGCATTCCACGCATATCAAAGGGTATTTTAAAGAAAAAAAAATTGATAATTTAATTTACTGGAAACATCAATAAAAGTGGGCGAGTGATTTAAAAATCCATAACGCAGGAAGTTTAAAAATGGCGACTCAACATCCGATAAGGGCACAAATACCCACAAAATGTTATGCTGTGCATTCCACACATATCACAGAGTATTTTAAAGTATTTTTTGTTTTAAATTTACTCATTTTTCACCAAAAAATACCATCCTCTCCCCTTAATCAATTTTGCTTACAGCTAGCTCTGTCTGAGATCTGTAGGATGTAACTTATATAATAGTGATCCAGGGAAAACATCTATTAATGACGAGGTGATGGAACAAATGAATGAATTAACATAAATTAATGGATAACTTATGTGGATGCATGAATGAAATAATAAGGGCCTACTTATGCTCGTCTTCCTAAATATGTGCATTATATGCACGACAGACGACAGAAAAGTAATTCGAAGTCAGGACTTTGAGACCACCTTCCTTTACACTACCACAAGAAATGTATCTGCTAACATAACTATATCAGTATGTAAAGGTTAAGGCCTATACATATCAGGTTGACAATTTGAAATTATATCTTTTAATATAGTAGTCGTAATGAAATTCCATATTACTCTACCAAATTAAAACTACAGATATTATTCAAAGATAAAGACGGTGATATGTCGATAATGGAGGTACAGTTAAAATAAAATAAAAATGTGAATTATGTGGAAAGATAAATCTTAAATCAGTTCAAATATAAGTTACTGTTATATCTTCTACAGAGTGACAATCAAATCATATGGTCATAATGAAAGAATGAATCTAGAAACGTAATGACCGATATGTAATGGAAAAGTCATTACTTCGATAAAGGACCTGCAGTTAAATGGAAATTAAAAGATGAATTATTTGGAAAGATAATGCTCAAAACTGTTTAAATATATCGATATATC